>NW_006781315.1:1398075-1413261 GCF_000442215.2 Lipotes vexillifer
GGATACTTGGTTCTTCATTACTGCACTTATTCTTTTAGTTAGTCTCTTGTCTCTTCTAACCATAGCTTCCTGTAACTAAGGAAAATTAGCAGTAAATAAATATCAGTTGAAATATACACACATATCTTACTTGGTTATTTTTTCCATGGAATTTTCTTTCACTTATTTTGCCACTTCTATTATGTCCATTATGTTAGTTATCCCTACCTCCATCATTTTAAGTACTTATCTGGTTGAAATCTTAATTAATTTATATATGGAATCCTTTAGAACAGATTTTATATTATAAAATAATATAATGCAGTTAGATTTTATGGAGAATTGAAGCAGAATTTCATTAGAGAAAAATTTCACATGTACTTTGGCTTCCTTTTAAATATAGAAGTCTTGATATTAACATTGAAAGTGAGGTCGGGGGCTGTCTAGTTCATCTTTTCATCAAATACAAAAGTTCCGTCCCTGAATTTATTCACAAGTGTATCTGCACTAGAGAAACAACAACCAGAAATGGTGCAAAATATCTTGAATTTATGTCAAATCTGGAAAAGACAAAAACCTTGTGTATCTATGAATTTTAACAAGACACTCATTAGGTATTCTCCTCAAAGTTCCTGAATACATTGACTTGTTACAGATTTTCTTCTCCCCTATTCTTACACAATCCCCAAGGCAGTCATTCTGCCCATCACAATATCCTGTCAGAAAGTGATTCTTCTGAAGCTTCCTATGACAGCCCCTTACTTTTGTCTTATTGCATTATTGGTGAGGTGTTCCTGGTTCAAGACATTGACAGAACAAGGCTTCCTTCACATATACTTTTTATCTCTATCCTATAAAAGCCTATTTTTAGAAGCTCACTGGATAACACAGGCAACAACAAATGGTTTGCTTCTGACTTAAGTATTTTTTTTTTTTTTTTTTTTTTTTTTTTCTTGCGTTATGCGGGCCTCTCACTGTTGTGGCCTCTCCCATTTGCGGAGCACAGGCTCCGGACGCGCAGGCTCAGTGGCCATGGCTCACGGGCCCAGCCGCTCCGCGGCATGTGGGATCTTCCCGAAACGGGGCACGAACCCGCGTCTCCTGCCTCGGCAGGCGGACCCTCAAGCACTGCGCCACCAGGGAAGCCCTGACTTAAGTATTGAAGGCACTATGACTTGCTTCAAAGGAGGATTTCAGGCTACAGCAAGGATGTTCCTGAAATAATTTTGCATGACCAGGATTTACAGGAATGACTGAAGCATGTTAGTTATATAATAAAAATCCAAACTATGAAGGCAGAATATTTTATTTTAATTCTACATCTACACTGTTTCTCTACAGATATCAAACATTCTTATCTTAAAAAAATTATGAAACATTTTGATAGCTAAGAAAAAGAGGGACAGCTTTGTTGGACATGATAAAGGCTAAACCCATGAAGAGCAATGAGTTTGTGATCATTAAAATTAAAATTAAATAAAATTAGAAACACAGTAATTTCAAGAGCTCAGCAGCCACATGTGGCTAGAGGCTGTAGTACTGGACAACAGAGTGAATATTTCCATCATCATGGAAAGTTCTATTGGACAGTCCTGATATAGAATAAGTAATTAATATGAAATGGAAAATTTCCAAATTTTGTGCAGCAATCTTGTAAATGTATGTACTTATTTATGATGTGATCTAAAAGATCACAGTTAATTAATATACAGAAATCTGTTGCACTTCTAAATACTAAAAACACAGTATCAGAAAGAGAAATTAAGGAAACAATACCATTTACCATTGACCAAAAAGAATAAAATACCTAACAGTAAACCTACCTAAGGAGGCAAACAACCTCTACTCTAAAAACTATAAACCACTGATGAAAGAAATTGAAGACAACACAAACAAATGAAAAGATATACCATGTTCTTGGACTGGAAGAATTAATTTTGTTAAAATGACCATACTACCCAAGGCAATAAATGTCAGTGCAATACTAAATCAGTGATATGTAGTGACTTATTTCTACAGATTAAAAAATACTTTTCAAAAGGTTGCATACTGATAAAATGTTAGTAAGATATGGGGGAAGAAGCACATGTAATTTTGAAACATTTATATGTAATTTTGAAACATTTTGAAACTTTTGTGTTGTGTTTACCGCTTAATATAGTATACCTTCATTTTATGTATAGCAAAAAACAAATCTTAAAACGTGAGCTTCCTTCACAAATCCCAAGTGCCTGAGAACACTTTTCAAAAGAAAAACTTATGTTTGAGTTTTACACTAGAAAAAATGGTCTCGGAGAATGTTTCCAACTTTTAATATGCAATGTTATAAAAAGTTTAAAAATATATGATGAATAAAGCAAAAGTAAGCAATACCATATGGTGGTTTAGTCTTATTTGCATTTGCAATTTTACTGCTAATGTACAATCTCATTTTCAAATACCTTTAGCTACGTTTACTATTTCATACTGTATGAGATCTATATAAAGGGGACTGGACTGATCACTCGATGGTTTAACATGTAGTACGATGCTTTATTACTACAGCATGACTTTCAAATGACTCCATTTCCTAAAGGTGTTAGGGCTGTCTTGAGTCATATTAGCAATTCTAAATGAGGCAATAAATAGCACTCTGTTTATTCCATAAATAGTATAGTAGCCCTCTAATCTTCTTTTTAAAAAAGAATTCTGACTTGAGTATATTTTAATCTTTTTTCCTTGATATACATATCAAGGCTAGGATGAGAAATTGTTAAGCTTTTTTTTCTGAATTATTTTACTGTGACAACAAAAATGAAAAGGAGGGAAATAACCATCAGTTAAACAGGATCAAATGCAAACAGATATGGTATTTTCTAGTCTTCACCTAAAGCTTCAGAAAGCTCAATAGACTTGGGCTACTTTATTAGGAAAGTAAGATTAAAATACTGGAACGGCAGCCATTGAAATTGGCATAGGCCGTATAACAGAGTATTAGTGATATTTAACACCATTCAAATGAAAAACAGCCATGTTTAGTACTGCAAAAGATCCAGTATCAGAGAAGCCTCATCTGTCAGATTATATGTGCAAAGGCAGGAAAAAGTCGTCTGATTTTCCCTATAGTAATTCTAATTTATTTAGCGTGAATCTCAGTTCCTAACTTGCCAAAATACAACCATGTGTATCTTCTTAATTATATCATGGTCTGATTTTTGAAGAACCTGGCAAGCAGACTAATTTCTGTATGAGGAGATAAGTCTCATTGTTTTTCCAAGAAAGAGTAAAAGAACAGAATTAAGGACTCCTTGAAAGAAGGAAAAGCTTTTTCAATTTTAGAGCTTGACAGATGCAGATGAAATGCTCTTCCATGGAAAGAACCATGTGCCTGAGACCCTTGAGATTCAAGAGAAAAATTCCTTGCTTTCAGAATATCAAAACCCACCATGCTATAAATTTATCTTTGTTAAATTTGTTTTTTAAAAAATGGTAATATAAAATAGAAGAAGATATAGTGTTTGAAAAGCTATATATATAATGTCCACTGACATCAAATCAATGGTTTCCAGAAGAGAGTTTCTATATAAATTTGAATTTTATCTGAAAATTATAACCTCAGTTTCAGGTTACATTAATAATTCTATAGGTAGTATTTTAGGTTTTAATATTCTAGAATACACAATCAAATGATATTCTTGAAGTATGTGATAGTTTAGAGATAGCACAGCTAAATTAAAAGGTTTTATCCAGACAGTGCCTTTTATTTCATTATGAGGAATGTGTTTCTAAATGTATCTTGATGCATTAATTTCTGATACCTTCCTTAAAGTGAAAAAAAAAAAACAAACCTGTCTTTTCAGAAGGACTCTGTAGTATGTATCTATTTTGAAGTGCAAACAATATTCAAACTATGTAATTAAGTAAACTGTGAGAATAAAGGATATTTTCCAGAAAGGCATAAGGCAGTAGCATTTCACATTAAATAAAACTAGGCTGGAAAAAAATTCATAAGCAAATGGCAAGGATTTTCTCTACCTTTAATTCATACTACAAGGGAAATGTTTGGTATTTACCTGGATATGCTACTAGTGTTGATGTTGTCTCCTCTGCAGACTCAACTGTCACTTAATGATCTTTATCAATAAAGTAAAAGTAAGTTTTTCAGCAAAGAAAAGGATATCCTGAGTATTAAAATGGGACTGCTAGCTAGTGCCCCTCTCATTATTATGGCATGGCTATTTGAGAGCATTCCTAATTTCTCCTAAATTACTGAAGTAATACATTTTCGTAGGATTTTAATCATCCATCCTTCCAGAGGTTTCAATGATTTGATTCCTTAATATTTAGTGAGCATATGCATCAGTAGCTTTTAAGAGTTAAAATGAGCTTTCTTCTTTTAAGTATGTGCATATTAAAGTTCTCTTTGCTCCATCACCCAAAGAGAAAGAGAGAGAAATAAGAAGTGTAAAAAAAATGGGTATTGAGCCAGCAATTTTAATACCACTTCCATTGCAAGAACAACACTATGAATTTAATCTACTAACTTTCTCTCTCTCTCTCTCTCTCTCTCTTTCTCTCTCAAGTTATTTAGAAATCAGGAGACAGGTTCAGGGACCTGTGAAGGAAAATTTACAGAATATATATTTGATATGAGAAGAATGTCTACATTTTTTAAAGTAATAGTCATAGCAATAGCTTTAAAGTTATTAAAGACTCATTTTCATTTGGTGTTATGCATAAAATTGGTTGTTTTCTTTAGAATTATCAGAAGTGATTGGTTTTACTTGAGCCATCTTCAATCTATATAAAGGCAAAGTAGTAAAATTGTACTTTAAAAAGTACAAGATTAACAGTAGAAACTTTCTTCTCCTTTTGCTTATTGTTCAAATGTAAAGTGCTGGTTAACTTGAAAAAGCCCTGCACACACCAGAATTTTTATAGTTGTAAACTCATAAAATCAAGAATGGTTAAAGCCTATGATGAGAAACATTTTCAAAGAAAGAGAAAATATAAACTCTTAGTAATTTAGAATATTCTCGGATTCTTCATGGTTTCATTTTATTTTTCTCTTCATTTACTCTCCAGTCTTTATTCTTTTCATTGTCTTTCACAGGGGACTTGAAGAAAATGCAGACAAGGCACATGACAGATGTATAAATATTCTGCCAAGCTTTTCCTACTATGGAAATAGTGAACTCCTTTAAATGGTACTTAACCCTGCCCAAAGTTTAGGAGACTAGATCACCAAAGTGCTTGAAACTACTCAACAGAAAGGTAATCAATACAAATCATTATTATAAGTGGATTCTCACATTAGCATTTTGAATCTTTTCTCTGGAAGAAAACTGTTCATCATACAGAAGTGAATGAATGCTTTGAGATGAATTTCCTAGGATTCTGAATTATTTGGCCTGGACCTTATCTCAAGTGAGATATCTTTTAAATGGAGATATTTGTCCAAAGCAATCCCGTAAATCATAATGATGGCTTTTAACACATATTGGTAACCAGTTTAAAAATACTTCCAGTTTCTAAATCACTTGGAAGTACTTTGCTTTTAGAATCTATACCTTAAATCATTTCTTTTCTTTCACTACTTTTATCTATTGATACCTCTGGCTCTTATTATATCCCTTTTCCATGACTTTGTTTTTGTCTGATTTCACTTATAACCCAATTCAGTTTTGATATCAGTGATCAGTCATCTCAAATACTAATCACCCTTCTGGGTCTGACTCATATACTTCAAGGAAAGCTTCCTTTAATGTTCTATCTTTATTCAGTTCCCATGCTACACTGTGGCACTATTCTACAATATCATTGACCATACGCCATTTTGTTTTGTTGTGATTTCTGTAAATATCACAGTCCTCTACTGAACTGCCATGATAAACCCCACTGAGGAGTCATTTATCCCCCTGGGTTTTTTCACCTCCTAGGGAGCACCAATATTGAAAGTCAAGAGAGCTTAACTCCTTGGCTCACTACAATTTCTCAAGTTATAACCACAACTGAACTTCCAGAGAATATACCATTGGATTTTGTCTTCTTAGGTTTTGCATTCCTCAAGTTTTCTTTACTGATATGCCTGAGACTGTCCTCAATAACTAAAACTAAGCCTGCCTTTACTCTTGTCCAGGTCGAATGGGTGTAGAGAAGGTGTACTTCCTCCAACCTGTATGGGATATTTAAGAATGGTCTGTGCCACAGAACAAAGCGGGTAGTGATGGTAATGTGGTGGCTCTGTTCATGGGATAACCTGAAACAACTTCCTCAAATTTTCTACTGATGAAGAGTAATGGGAGAAGGCATCTGATTAGGCATTTAATTTTTCCATGAAATATGCTGCTCAGAATGCCCTTTTCATCCTCCATTTTTACTAGTCAAAATCTTATATTATGCTTTGAGACAAAGCTTAACTGGTATTACTTTGAACCACTGCTCTTCAACCTCACTTACCAATCTCCTTCTCTTTAAATAAAATACCTAGCTTAAATATGTAGAATTTTTCACATTTTAAAATATTTTCTGTTTTTATTTTTAAATTATCTGATTCATAATTTCCATGAGAGTGAAATAGTAGGCACTGTTTTTATATCTAAAACCATATAGGAAAGCCATATAGGAAAATTTTAAAACATATAGCAGATGAACAAAAATATTTCAGTGAATAAAAGGTTCAGTTGTTCAGTGAATGACTATATTATGACATGATAGTCATTTAGGGGAGATAAATCAACAACCAATATGCATTCCATTAATACCATCACTTTAACATTCATAAACTGGCAAACTATAATATCTGAGTCTGGTTGGGTTTACTATAATCAAATTAGATAAGTGACAAGTGGTAATTAGTAAAATAGAAATAGAATAATAGTAATGAACTAAAAAAATAGAGGGGCTAAGCTGTTTATTTGATTGTAATCACAGAGCTAGCTGGAGGTAGAGCCAACATTTAGAATCAAGGTTATCTGACTCTTCAGCTGTGTCCCATCATAGTAGGTAGCATTTGCTGTATTGGAACTAGAACACAGGTGTTCTGTCTAATAATGCTTATCTAAATACTACATCAGAATTACTTACATGACCAATTAACCCATGGTCAAAATTTATCTTCTTGTCACATTATTTCAGATTAAAAAAAAATTTAAAGGGCTTCCCTGGTGGCGCAGTGATCGAGAGTCCGCCTGCCGATGCAGGGGACACAGGTTCGTGCCCCGGTCCGGGGAGATCCCACATGCCGCGGAGCGGCTAGGCCCGTGAGCCATGGCCCATGAGCCTGCGCGTCCGGAGCCTGTGCTCCGCAACGGGAGAGGCCACAACAGTGAGAGGCCCGCATACCGTAAAAAAAATTAAAAAAAAATTTAAAACTCCAGTTTAGAGAATACAGAAAAAATTAAATAACTGAAAACTCCCTTTCTATAAAAATTCCCTCTACAGATACTAGATAGAATATTATTAGACCTCCTATTAAATATGTAACTGAGCTCACAAGAAAGTAAGGGGAATTTCTAGGAGTTGTAAATAAGAACCAACTGAAAACCAGAACATTAAGTACGTGAGCTAATTCAGTCATAAGGGTGCTCTAGAGGGCTTGCTGATCTCAATGATCTGGGACAGTGGTTCTTAAGTGGGGAAACTTTGTCCTCCAGGGGACATTTGGAAATGGATGGAGACATTCTGGTTGTCGCGACCGGGAAGGGGTGTATACTACTGGCATCTTGTGGGTACAGAGTAGGACTGCTACTAAATTTTTCACACTGCACAGGATAGAAGCCTCCCATCTTTGCCCATCACAACCACCACTAAAAATTATCCATTCCAAAATTCAGTCAACAGTGTTATTGTAGAGAAATCCTGCTCTGTAGCCTAGAGATTGATTCCTAGTTGACGAAGGGAAAGAAATTGGGCTTACTGGGCTAGTAAGATTAGGGAGTTAGAACTGAGACACCTTACGTTACAAAGTCAAGACTTTTTCAGGGCTAACTCTAAGTAAAATAGAGAACTAGAGACAAGTCTACTTTTCAGACAAAACGGGATTTGTGTGCTTTGTCCTGGGACTGAAAATTTGTAGCCATGGTATGCCTTCAGGCATGTCTTCATTTCAGGCATCTTCTGTTACTAACTCTTGGATAACTCCCAGGCATAAAACTTATTCTATTGTAGTAAAACACTTGGGATTCCAACAGAAGCAAGTGTAAACAGCAGTGGAGAAAAGCATTTTCAACACAGCCACACATACCTAAAGGCTCACTAAAGATAAACTCATAATCTAAACCATAAAACACACCAAGAGCAAAAGAGTTCACAGGCAATACAACAGGATGAAGTCCTTAAGCACTTCAGATAACAGATTTCTTTTTCCACACAGATATATTTTTCAAACAGATGTGTTCAAAATAGTTAAATATATAAACTTAGGTTTAGAAATAAATGAAAAGAAGAAAGCACTACTTTAAAAAATTAACCTGGACAAAAATGAGTTGGATGGTATTCAAAGAATGAATGGCTGAATTTTATTCAGTTTTGAGAAAATACATGAATCCTTAGATTTAAATATTATGCTAGTCTGAGAAAGTCCTGAAAAATACAAATATCACATATCAAGAGACACGATAGTGAAACTGCAGAAGATGAAAAGTAGATAGAAATTCTTAAAATCAACTAGAGAAGTAAAGGCAAATGCCCAACAAAGAACAATTATCCCAACTGCAAGTTTCTCAAATGAAATACTAGAAAGTAGAAGACAACGCAGTATCTTCAAAGTGCAGCAAGAAAGTAACTGTCAACCTGGAACTCTATGTCTTGGAAACCTAATGATATTTTCAAAGGATATTTGAAAAAAAACTTCGCAAAAGTTCCTTGCTGAAAAGACTACAAGAACTTGCTTTTCAAATCTTGCTGACCATTAACATCACTTGGAAGACTTTTTAAAATTCTCAATATCAACCCACAGCTCAGATTGATTAAATTAGGATCCCTGTGGGTGGGGCTGAGTTACCTGTTTTTTTTCTAAGTTCTGTAGATAATTCTAATATACAACTTGGTTGAGAACCACCCGTTGACATGTATTGTAGCAAGAAACCAGTCAAAACCAAAAGGAAGGTAGAAGCAAGAAACTGTCAAGTAAATAACTGTTGAACACACAACAATAACAATCCATAACAATAATAGTTATTTAGTCTTATATATGTATGTATATATATACATGCATATATAATATATAACATATATTCATGTCACAAAGTAAATATAAAAGAATAATAAGACTTGCCACTTATAGACCATGTTTTCTGACTGTAATATAATAATTCAGAGCCTAAAAAGTAGCCCAAAATACACATATTTAAGAATTTCAGAACCAAGTATCTGAAAAATGTCCCCCAAGTAATGTTAATGGTCAGCCAGAGTAGAAAAACAAGATTTTGTAGTCTTTTCAGCAAGGAAATTTGGAAAGTTATTAAATTTTAAGTTTTAATTTAGATATATATGTAATAGAAATATGGTATATCCAAACTACAGGTGGTTATTATCTCTTCAAGTTTAGAAAGAGACGGAAATTTCAGGGAGGGGGTTGTAGGAGTCTTCAACTGTATCCCTCACAACTTATTACTTCCAAAAATTTTAGAAGTGATAAAATTATGGCAAAATATTAATTTTGAAGAGCTGACTGATAGTATAGAAATAGTCACTATTCTTTTCTGTGCACTTTTATAGGCTTATAAATACTTCCCAATATTTAAAAAAAGAGCACTGCTATTTTATAAAAAGCACCTATGACTAAAATTATGTGTAAGCAAGTTAATTTTGGAGCAGCAGCAGATATATAAATATTGTTTGTTCAAATTTACTTCACAGCTGGCACGTTGAAAACCCACTTCCTAAAACTGAAGTCAACTGATTTATTTGCAGAACTCATCGGTGCATCGTATGGTCAGCCACCTCTTAGCCCTAGTCTACAACGTGAGTGCCCCAGGAGACCAGCCACTGTACCACTTCCCTCCACATTAGGTCTGGAGAGCCCGAAGCGTTCATGGGTGAAGTGGACACATCTAGAGGCTCTCCTTGGCATGGTTTAATGTTTCATTTGGTACCAAAAAGTATTATATTTTCATTTCACTTACATTCTTCTTCTATTTGTGCATGACCGAAAAATCTATTAAATGTCAAAAAAGATCACTGAAAAGAAACTAATATTCCTCAAAATAAAATTTATTTTACCAGAATTCACCGACATTTTTCCTCCTGCTGCATTATGATTGAAATCTAGGTCACAGTACAGTTCAACTTATACTTTGTAATGCCAAATTTTTATAGATAGAACAATGCTCAACTCTCTCTCCATGGATTAATTTCACATGTAAAGTCAGACATGTCAGTGAAACAGAAGCCCTCAAGTGTCACATTCAGTATATTAGTGATTTATTATTGTACTATTTTATTCTCAAGCTGATTTTTCTAGTGATTTTTAAAATGTGCCCCACTAGTTCCTTAGAATAGAATGGACATTCATCCTTGTAAATCATCATTTAACAACTGGTGGGATTCTTCAGGGGAAATTTAAAGCAGAACCATTTAAATCCTTTTTAACGTGACTGAGCTCTTAGGTGCTCACATGAATGACTAAGGTGTGTCATGTCATCTCTCTTGCACCCCTGTCTCTAAAAACTATTTCCATTCTCATACCTCATCCACACTTGTTAGCATTCCTCTATTTACTAAAGGAAGTAGCTGCCAGCGTAATCTTGGATATGTAACCTACCTGCAAAATTATTATGGGGTCTAAAATTGTTCAGATGACTTTGGAATTTTGTTTTGGTTTTGCACAATCACAACTGCTTTATAGTACAGCATTAAATGGTAGAGTCTACTACAGAAGACTTCTGTGAAGCTTCAGTAAAATAATCTATGAAGGTTACTTAGCTCAGGGTTTGGCATATATTTTCTGTGCAATAAATGTTACCTTTAGAAGGAGCTTCAGTGTTGGTGGTATTCATAGTGATAGTAATAGTAGTAGTGGTGGTGGTGGTGGTGGAAGGTGTATTTGTTATTATTTTAATAGTAATAAGATGCTAATAACAAATATGAAAAATTATGAAACAAAATGTCCCATAGGAAATATATTTGTGTTACTTTCTGAATTTGAAATTATTCTAAGAGTTCCCTTTCAAGTATTCTTTTTCAGAATGTGTAGCCATAAATAAAGAACAGATAGTCCTTATTAAGGAAAATAATAAAGCTTAGCTCTGTCACTATAACATTTTATTTGTGCTGGCTTAAGCAGACTTGCATATTACCCCAGTGAATACTAAATATACTTATTTACCTAATCAAAGAAACCATTAAAATGTTCCTGACTAATTAGGAATTTTTATTATTGTTTAAGTTTAAATACTAAAAAAAATCAATTCTAATTTAGGAGATAATTTATTGGAAAATTATCATATATAAAATTACTACACATGTGCCTATATCTTACATATATATCCATATTTAATAATCATGCCAGTATTATTTCAAGAAAAAATAAGAAATAAATTCATTTAATAATAAAGAATGATTTTTGTTTATTGAACAAAACAGAAAACTGTTCTGTCAAATATAACTATTGACAGTGAAACCTATCTCTTAAGAAGCTAAAAACCCCTGTCTACTAGTTAGACATATTTTGCTTCTCTTGTTCAAGTTCATTTCCCAGGAAGCTGAAACCTCTCTCATATTTCACTGCCTTTAAATTGAATAATAAAATGTTAATTTGTGTTTTATGATTTTATGCCAAGGTTTTTTTTTTTCTCCACAAAGGATTCTGCATTGATGTGAACAGTCATTATAAAAGGTCCTTCAAAGAACCATACGAAAGAAATACTTTTCAGGCATTTGACTAAGATCTCAAGTTGAAATTATTTGCATTCCCATTAGAGCATCTTTTCTAAAATGCATAGATCAGTGTCTCAGATTGTTCAAAGGCCATCAGAAGATCTTCTTTTGTGTAATGTGTCTGGAGAAGGCCCAGCAAAAGGCAGTTCCTAGGGTAAGAGGTTGTTCAATAATGTCGGGTGAATCTCTTGAGTCTTGCACCCTGTCACATTATTTTCTGCTAATGTTGACACAAACGGAATAAATCTTCAGTTTCTATTCATCTATACATTATTATCAAAAGGGACAGCTGATATCTATATCAACATGGTAATTTAAGTTTGCAAATTGTAACTGGGAGTGGTGGCACACTTCCCTAAACGTCTACAAAGTAAAGGTTAAGAAAACCATATTTTGTTTTGTAAAAAACACAAAGCCTATCTGTTGAAAATTGAAGCTATCAATTTGTGATTTTAAAGACAGCATGATATGTCAAGGATTGAATTTGAATTTTACTTGTATGTCTGTTATTAAATACAGAGATGGGCCTAGAAATAAGTCATAAGCACACTGATAAAATATTTATTACAAACATAGATATATTAGTCCATCTGTTTATGAGAGGTTGCCTTGAGTTTATGGATATAACTTGATATTTAAGGACAATTCACATAAAATTGATTACCAGAGAAGAATGAGAAATCAAATACAGCATCATAAACAAATGTTACTAAAAGTTTTCACAACTTACAAAATAAAACACTTAAAATGACTATACTTATGAAGGATGGAAAGTTATTTCAGTACAGTGGAAAATCATGTTTCATGGAATCATGCAATTTGGAGACTGGAAGCAAATAAGATGGGCATCTATTCCAATACTGTCATTTTCTATAAAAGAAAATTGAATGTCAAAGATAATAAGTGACTTCCTCTCTCAATATAAAATAAAATGATTTTTAATTAGTTTTACCCATAGAACAACCACAGTGAAAGTAGAAATTGCATTCCGTATATCTGGAGATATATGTTAAAAATTTTATTAAAGAACAACTTTAGTTTTTCTATTTATTCAACTTCCTTTTAAAAGATGCATATAAAAACAAAAATTTTCACATTTACTCACTTGCAGACTATCTTTCTAATTTCATAAAGTCATTAACATATGAATTCCATTCCATCTAGCTCTTCCTTTTATATCAATAAAAATTTGCTCCATTTGCTCACACAGGGCACATTTTCTTTAGCCTCTGTATTATCATTTTGATTTAAGTCCTTTGCTTTCTTGGATTGACTGCTTCTGGTGGACTATTCCTACTTCACCTTTTCTGTTTGGCTCTAATTATCCAGAGTAATTTTGTAGCCTTTGCTACATCACCACCTCTTAGGTCTGGGTAATGAGGTATGCAGTGCCTTCATTTTTTTCCCCTTTATGGTTCAATCCTAAAGTATAATGTGAGAAGTGAAATTGGTATTTTGTTAGTTAGGAAACTCATTAATAGCCCACTGCTTTATAAATTGTCAACTGTCACAGGAAAATTTGAGGGTAATTGTCCTACATAATTATTCCCTCCCTTTCCTTTAATAACAAAGCAATTACTTAAAAATATGAGTAAGTCTGCTTAGACATTTTATCACCAGACCATATAAAGTGAATTCCAGGACATTAGCGAATATTCAAAATCAAAAATATTATCGATATCAGTTTATCTGGTTTGCTACCATATCATCTTAATGACAAATGCTATATATTAAAACTTGCTCAAGCCTAGCCTCATTTTCACTGAGACTAGCAACAGAGACTTTGCTGGTATAAATGGCAGATCACTGTTAAACATAAATACTCTTCTAACTGAACATTTTTCTGACAGAAGGGAATGTAGAAAATAATAGTCTATCTTCAAAAAGGAAGTTTAAAAACATGTACTGTTCTGACATGGAAGACTAGTAAAGTTTTAAGCCTGTGAAATGCATATTGGAGTATAAAAATCTATCAATTTTTAGAGCTTTGATGAAATCTTCAATTAAGTTCTGGACACATTAAAGGCAGACATGTAGTTTAATACCTCATTTGTCTTAAGATCACTTATCTGGCAACATCAACTATCCCGAACACAGTTGAGAGCAAAGAAGGAAATAGATAATACTTGAATGCTTAACATGTACCACTTTAAATATATATTAAACTTCACAAGAATCATTTGATATATATATATAGATAGATAGATAGATAGATAGATATAGATATAGCAGTAGAAATTAAATCACAGCAATTAAATAACTTCTCATGAATATAAGAACAACAAATTTCATAGTTAAGACTCAAATTTAGGTATTTTGACTCCAAAACCTATACTTAATGTATATAACTAACCTGTAACATATACTTAACCTCTATAATGTAAGGAAAAAAATAATCTTCAAACATACACACATACAGTAAAGCAAATGCTAAGATATCTGAATAAAAGTTAAAAATTCGGGCTTCCCTGGTGGCGCAATGGTTGAGAATCCGCCTGCCGATGTAGGGGACACAGGTTCGTGCCTCAGTCTGGGAAGATCCCACATGCCACGGAGCGGCTGGGCCCGTGAGCCATGGCCACTGAACCTGTGCGTCCGGAGCCTGTGCTCCACAACGGGAGAGGACACAACAGTGAGATGCCCGAGTACAGCAAAAAAAAAATAAAAAAATAAAAAGTTAAAAATTCCTTGTATTAAATGTTTGCCTTTTCGACACAGGAGCTCTAATACTAACATTATTGGCTCATTTCCTGCCACTGTGCCCACTGATAATATATACTTCTCTATACAGCCAAGTTTAATTTACAGTTTCTTACACGTAACATAAAACTGCTCCTAACTCTTGCAGATTATTTTTTACCTTTGCCAAGACCCAAGACTTCTAAGGGTGAAAAAGGTAATGCATTTACTAATCTAAACATTTACATCAAAAACAATCCATGTAGAGTTGTAATTCTAAGAGGTGGGCAAGAAGAAATAAGTGGTAAGCGGCGAAAATGTCTGAATCACCCGAGCTGGTTTTTCAAACCGGTCAACCCCTCTTTCTTTCTTGTCCCAAGGTGATCTAATACTATCCACCACTTTAAATAAACATTATGTGTCAGAGATTCTTAGAGTCCCTACTAGAACTGAGTGTTGGTTCATATATTTGCATTTGCCTCCTAACTGTTGACATTACCCATACCTTCAAAATTCATATATTGAAGACCTAACCTCCAATGGGATGGTATTGGAAATGGGGACTTTGGAAGGTGATTAGGTTTAGAAGAGGCTTGAGGATGGGGCCCTTGTGATGGGATTAATGCCCTTATAAAAAGGGGAAGAGACAGGATATCTCACTCTTTCCCT
>NW_006781315.1:1413271-1414649 GCF_000442215.2 Lipotes vexillifer
CCTGTCTGTGTGCATGCATGCACCAAGGAGAGATGATGTGAGGACATAACAAAAAGACTGTCCTCTCTAAACCAGGAAAGGGCTCTCAGCAGAGACCTTGATCTTCTACTTCCCACTCTCCAGAACTGTGGAAAATGTTTGTTGTTAAACATGGGAGATGTTATTAAGGCACCTAGTCCACAGTATTTTGTTAGAGCAGCTCACGCTGACAAAGACAGCCCCCTACCTCATTCCCAAGTCTTAAATTTTTAAGACTCTTAAATTTTTAAGCCCACAAAAATTGTTCTTTTGTAAAATATAACTGTTCTCAGTGGTTGTTTCCAGTTTCAGACAAATTCTAGATGTTCTCCAAATTAGCAGTTGGCTCACCCTCTCACCAAAACCACAGAACCCTCTTTGGCAAGCAACTCATTTGCTTTTATTCAACTCTCAATGGGGTTCAGAGTTGACATTTGATTTCAATAAAAGTACCCAGACCCACCTGATAAAAATTTAGCAGCCAAGAATGATGGATCCATGCTATGGGTCATTTACTGATAACCTCGGGTAATCCTTGAATTCTCTCTTTCTTTCAAACCCCACATCAAATTCGTAAGCAAATTTGGTAGATTTCATCGTCAATATATCTCTACAATCCATCCATTTTCACCACCTCCACATTGCCACTATTGCCCAAGGCACCATCATCTCTCACCTGGTTTTATGCAGTAGCTTCCTAACTGCTCTTCCTGTTCTTTTTGTGCCCTGCCCCCAGTCTAGCTTATGTTTAAAACAGCGGCAGCTGAGTGAGTGTTCTTTTTAATACAAAAATCAGATCATCAGGGCTTCCCTGGTGGTGCAGTGGTTGAGAGTCTGCCTGCCAATGCAGAGGACTTGGGTTCGTGACCCAGTCTGGGAGGATCCCACGTGCCGCGGAGTGGTTGGGCCCGTGAGCCATGGCCGCTGAGCGCTGTGCGTGCGGAGCCTGTGCTCCGCAATGGGAGAGGCCACAACAGTTGAGAGGCCCACGTACCGCAAAAAAAAAAAAAAAAAAAAAAAATCAGATCATCAGAATATGTCCTCTGCTCAGACCTCTCCAATACTTCCTATTTTACTCAGAGGAAAAGCTTACATCGTTAAGCCTTTATATGTCCAGAATGCCTGTTGCTTCTATGACCTTATATTCTTCTCCTTCCACATTTGCTCTAGCCACTATGTCTCCCCCATGCTGTTTCTAGAACTATGCCCTCTGCCCTGTACCTTTAGACTTGTTCTTCCCCTTGCCTGAAAAATTTTTTTTACCAGATAGCTGTGTGGCTTTTCCCCTTTACTCTTCAAATATTATCTTCTAGTGGAGCAATTCCTCACTGCCTTATTCAAAATTATGAATGACTTCCCT
>NW_006781315.1:1414673-1427315 GCF_000442215.2 Lipotes vexillifer
GTTTCTACATGTCAGATACTGGACTGGATTAGAAACACCCATTGATGACAATCTCATTCCTACCCCTGCATTTGCCTTCTAACTCTGTTTGACATTACCCAGTACCTTCCTCTAGCATTCTTCTGTTTACCTAAATCCTTTCATCCAAGTATCCTAACTGGGTATCACACGCTCAGGGATGATGTCAAAGAAATAAGTCCCTATACTTACATCGTATCTGCATTCCTATTTCTGGGTTGCTGGCATCTGTTTTTCATATTCCTCAATTTAGTTTTCATATTCATCATGCTAATTTGCCTGATGTTTCCACATACTTAAAGGGAACGGAGCCAGCTCAGACCCAACCCTCAACTGCTTTTGCTCCAGTAACTTAGGACTGGACCCTACCCCAGATAGGGTGGTGATGGTCACTGAATGAAGGGGAAGGCCTGGGTCACACCTAGCTCTGGATCTAGCCCCTCTATCTCCAGCCCCATCTCCTACCAAGGTGATAGCTGTCAGCACACCCTGAGGAAAGATGTGACTTGTGTTCATGTCAAATTCAGCAAAATCCATGTCAAAGCTAGGCAAAATGAGAAGATAGAGGAATAGGTCTCAATTGAAAGAGAAAGAGAAAACAGCTGGAAAAACAAATAATGAAACAAACAAAGAATTTACCAAAGGATTCAAAACATTAGTAATAAGAATGCTAACTGAATTAGGGAAAAGAATGGATGAACACAGCGAGAATTTTAACAAGGAACTAGAAAATTTTAAGAAGAACCAGTCAGAACTGAAGAATACAATAAGTGAAATGAAAAAACACAACGGAAGGAATTAAGAGCAGACTAGGTTTTCCACACACGAGGAAGCCCCTTCGCGGGCAGAGACTGCGGGAGGCGGAGCGGGGAGCTTCGGAGCCGCGGAGGACAGCACAGCAACAGGGGCGCGGAGGGCAAAGCGGAGAGATTCCCGCACAGAGGATCGGTGCCGACCGGCACTCACCAGCCCGAGAGGCTTGTCTGCTCGCCCGCCGGGGCGGGCGGGGCTGGGAGCTGAGGCTCGGGCTTCGGTCTGAGCGCAGGGAGAGGACTGGGGTTGGCTGCGTGAACACAGCCTGAAGGGGAGAGTGTGCCACAGCTAGCCGGGAGGGAGTCCGGGAAAAAGTCTGGACCCGCCGAAGAGGCAAGAGACTTTTTCTTGCCTCTTTGTTTCCTGGTGCACGAGGAGAGGGGTTAAGAGCGCTGCTTAAAGGAGCTCCAGAGACAGGTGCGAGCCGCAGCTAACAGCGCAGACCACAGAGACTGTCATGAGACGCTAAGGCTGCTGCTGCTGCCACCAAGAAGCCTGTGTGCGAGCACGGGTCACTATCCACACACACCTTCCAGGGAGCCTGTGCAGCCCGCCTCTGCCAAGGTCCCAGGATCCAGGGACAACTCCCCCGGTAGAATGCACGGCGTGCCTCAGGCTGGTGCAACGTCACGCTGGCCTCTGCTGTCACAGGCTCACCCCGCATCTGCTCCCCTCCCTCCTCCCGGCCTGAGTGAGCCAGAGGCCCCGAATCAGCGGCTCCTTTAACCCCGTCCTATCTGAGCGCAGAAGAGACGCCCTCAGGCGACCTACACACAGAGGCGGGGCCAAATCCAAAGCTGAGGCCCTGAGAGCTGTGAGAACAAAGAAGAGAAAGGGATATCTCTCCCAGCAGCCTCAGAAGCGGCAGATTAAAGCTCCACAATCAACTTGATGTATCCTGCATCTGTGGAATACATGAATAGACAACGAATCATCCCAAACTGAGGAGGTGGACTTTGAGAGCAAGATTTATTATTTTTTCCCCTTTTCCTCCTTTTGTGAGTGTGGATGTGTACGCATCTGTATGAGATTTTGTCTGTATAGCTTTGCTTTCACCATTTGTCCTAGGGTTCTGTCCGTCCATTTTTTTTTTTTTACTTAAAAATTTTTTTTTCTTAATAATTATTTTTTATTTTAATAACTTTATTTTATCTTATTTTATTTTATCCTCTTTCTTTCTTTTTACTTTTTCTCCCTTTTATTCTGAGCCGTGTGGATGAAAGGCTCTTGGTGCTCCAGCCAGGAGTCAGTGCTGTGCCTCTGAGATGCGAGAACCAACTTCAGGACACTGGTCCACAAGAGACCTCCCAGCTCCACGTAATATCCAACGGCAAAAATCTCCCAGAGATCTCCACCTCAACACCAACACCCAGCTTCACTCAATGACCAGCAAGCTACAGTGCTGGACACCCTATGCCAAACAACTAGCAAGACAGGAACACAACCCCACACATTAGAAGAGAGGCTGCGTAAAATCATAATAAGGCCACAGACACCCCAAAACACACTACCAGACGTGGACATGCCCACCAGAAAAACACGATCCAGCCTCATCCACCAGAACACAGGCACTAGTCCCCTACACCAGGAAGCCTACACAACCCACTGAACCAACTAGAACCACTGTGGATAGAAACCAAAAACAATGGGAACCACGAACCTGCCGCCTACCAAAAGGAGACCCCAAACACAGTAAGATAAGCAAAATGAGAAGACAGAAAAAAACACAGCAGATGAAGGAGCAAGATAAAAACCCACCAGACCTAACAAATGAAGAGGAAATAGGCAGTCTACCTGAAAAAGAATTCAGAATAATGATAGTAAAGATGATCCAAAATCTTGAAAATAGAATAGAGAAACTGCAAGAAACATTTAACAAGGACCTAGAAGAACTAAAGGGGAAACAAGCAACGATGAACACCACAATGAATGAAATAAAAAATATTCTAGAAGGGATCAATAGCAGAATAACTGAGGCAGAAGAACGGATAAGTGACCTGGAAGATAAAATAGTGGAAATAACTACTGCAGAGAATAAAGAAGAAAAGGAAGAGAGCTTAAGACAGTCTCAGAGACCTCTAGGACAACATTAAATGCACCAACATTCGAATTATAGGGGTCCCAGAAGAAGAAGAGAAAAAGAAAGGAACTTAGAAAATATTTGAAGAGATTATAGTTGAAAACTTCCCTAATATGGGAAAGGAAAGAGTTAATCAAGTCCAGGAAGCACAGAGAGTCCCATACAGGATAAATCCAAGGAGAAACACACCAAGACACATATTAATCAAACTGTCAAAAATTAAATACAAAGAAAATATATTAAAAGCACCAAGGGAAAAACAACATTAACACACAAGGGAATCCCCATAAGGTTAACAGCTGATCTTTCAGCAGAAACTCTGCAAGCTAGAAGGGAGTGGCAAGAAATATTTAAAGTGATGAAGGAGAAAAACCTACAACCAAGATTATTCTACCCAGCAAGGATTTCATTCAGATTTTATGGAGAAATTAAAACCCTTACAGACAAGCAAAAGCTGAAAGAGTTCAGCACCACCAAACCAGCTTTACAACAAATGCTAAAGGAACTTCTCTAGGCAAGAAACACAAGAGAAGGAAAAGACCTACAATAACAAACCCAAAACAATTAAGAAAATTGGAATAGGAACATACATATCAATAATTACCTTAAATGTAAATGGATTAAATGCTCCCACCAAAACACTCAGACTGGCTGAATGGATACAAAAACAAGACCCATATATATGCTGTCTACAAGAGAACCACTTAAGACCTAGGGACACACAGAGATTGAATGTGAGGGGATGGAAAAAGATATGCCATGCAAATGGAAACCAAAAGAAAGCTAGAGTAGCAATTCAAATATCAGACAAAATAGACTTTAAAATAAAGACTATTACAAGAGACAAAGAAGGCCACTACATAATGATCAAGGGATCGATCCAAGAAGACGATATAACAATTGTAAATATTTATGCACCCAACATAGGAGCACCTCAATATATAAGGCAAATACTAACAGCCATAAAAGGGGAAATCGACAGTAACACATTCATAGTAGGGGACTTTAACACCCCACTTTCACCAATGGACAGATCATCCAAAATGAAAATAAAAAAGGAAACACAAGCTTTAAATGATGCATTAAACACGATGGACTTAATTGATATTTATAGGACATTCCATCTAAAAACAACAGAATACACATTTTTCTCAAGTGCTCATGGAACATTCTCCAGGATAGATCATATCCTGGGTCACAAATCAAGCCTTAGTAAATTTAAGAAAACTGAAATCGTATCAAGTATCTTTTCCAACCACAACGCTATGAAACTAGATATCATTTACGTGAAAAGATCTGTAAAAAATACAAACACATGGAGGCTTAACAATACACTACTTTATAACGAAGTGATCACTAAAGAAATCAAAGAGGAAATTAAAAAATACCTAGAAACAAATGACAATGGAGACACAACGACCCAAAACATATGGGATGCAGCAAAAGCAGTTCTAAGAGGGAAGTTTATAGCAATACAATCCTACCTTAAGAAACAGAAAACATCTCGAATAAACAACCTAACCTTGCACCTAAAGCAATTAAAGAAGAACAAAAACACCCCAACATTAACAGAAGGAAAGAAATAATAAAGATCAGATCAGAAATAAATGAAAAGAAATGAAGGAAATGATAGCAAAGACCAATAAAACTAAAAGCTGTTTTTTTGAGAAGATAAACAAAATTGATAAACCATTAGCCAGACTCATCAAGAAAAAAAGGGAGAGACTCAAATCAATAGAATTAGAAATGAAAAAGGAGAAGTAACAACTGACACTGCAGAAATACAAAAGATCATGAGAGATTACTACAAGGAACTCTAGGCCAGTAAAATGGAAAACCTGGAAGAAATGGACAAATTCTTAGAAATGCACAACCTGCCAAGACTGAATCAGGAAGAAATAGAAAATATGAACAGACCAATCACAAGCACTGAAATGGAGACTGATTAAAAATCTAGCAACAAACAAAAGCCCAGGACCAGATGGCTTCACAGGCGAATTCTATCAAACATTTAGAGAAGAGCTAACACCTATCCTTCTCAAACTCTTCCAAACATAGCAGAGAGAGGAACACTCACAAACTCATTCTACGAGGCCACCATCACCCTGATACCAAAACCAGACAAGGAGGTCACAAAGAAAGAAAACTACAGGCCAATATCACTGTAGAACACAGATGCAAAAATCCTCAACAAAATACTAGCAAACAGAATCCAACAGCACCTTAAACGGATCATACACCATGATCAAGTGGGGTTTATTCCAGGAATGCAAGGATTCTTCAATATACACAAATCAATCACCGTGATACACCATATTAACGAATTGAAGGAGAAAAACCATATGGTCATCTCAATAGATGCAGAGAAAGCTTTCGAGAAAATGCAACCCCCCTTTATGATAAAAACCCTGCAGAAAGTAGGCATAGAGGGAACTTTCCTCAACATAATAAAGGTCATATATGACAAACCCACAGCCAACATCGTCCTCAATGGTGAAAAACTGAAACCATTTCCACTAAGATCAGGAACAAGACAAGGTTGCCCACTCTCACCACTATTATTCAACATAGATTTGGAAGTTTTAGCCACAGCAATCAGAGAAGAGAAGGAAATAAAAGGAATCCAAATCAGAAAAGAAGAGGTAAAGCTGTCAGTGTTTGCAGATGACATGATACTATACATAGAGGATCCTAAAGATGCTACCAGAAAACTAGTAGAGCTAATCAATGAATTTGGTAAAGTAGCAGGATACAATATTAATGCACAGAAATCTCTGGCATTCCTATACACTAATGAAGAAAAATCTGAACGTGAAATGAGGAAAACATTTCCATTTACCATTGCAACAAAAAGAATAAAATATCTAGGAATAAACCTACCTAAGGAGACAAAAGACCTGTATGCAGAAAATTATAAGACACTGATGAAAGAAATTAAAGATGATACAAACAGATGGAGAGATATACCATGTTCTTGGATTGGAAGAATCAACATTGTGAAAATGACTCTACTACCCAAAGCAATCTATAGATTCAATGCAATCCCTATCAAACTACCACTGGCATTTTTCACAGAACTAGAACAAAAAATTTCACAATTTGTATGGAAACACAAAAGACCCCGAATAGCCAAAGCAATCTTGAGAATGAAAAATGGAGCTGGAGGTACCAGGCTCCCTGACTTCAGACTATAGTACAAAGCTACAGTAATCAAGACAGTATGGTACTGGCACAAAAACAGAAATATAGATCAATGGAACAGGATAGAAAGCCCAGACGTAAACCCATGCACATATGGTCACCTTATCTTTGATAAAGGAGGCAGGAATGTACAGTGGAGAAAGGACAGCCTCTTCAATAAGTGGTGCTGGGCAAACTGGACAGGTACATGTAAAAGTATGAGATTAGAACACTCCCTAACACCATACACAAAAATAAGCTCAAAATGGATTAAAGACCTTAATGAAAGGCCAGAAACTATCAAACTCTTAGAGGAAAACATGGGCAGAACACTCTATGACATAAATCATAACAAGATCCTTTTTGACCCACCTCCTAGAGAAATGGAAATAAAAACAAAAATAAACAAACGGGACCTAATGAAACTTCAAAGCTTTTGCACAGCAAAGGAAACCATAAAAAAGAGCAAAAGACAACTCTCAGAATGGAAGAAAATATTTGCAAATTAAGCAACTGACAAAGGATTAATCTCCAAAATTTACAAGCAGCTCATGCAGCTCAATAACAAAAAAACAAAAAACCCAATCTGAAAATGGGCAGAAGACCTAAATAGACATCTCTCCAGAGAAGATATACAGATTGCCAACAAACACATGAAAGAATGCTCAATATTATTAATCATTAGAGAAATGCAAATCAAACCTACAATGAGATATCATCTCACACTGGTCAGAATGGCCATGATCAAAATATCTAGAAACAATAAACGCTCGAGAGGCTGTGGAGAAAAGGGAACACTCTTGCACTGCTGGTGGGAATGTGAATTGGTACAGCCACTATGGAGAACAGTATGGAGTTTCCTTAAAAAACTACTAATAGAACTATCATATGACCCAGCAGTCCCACTACAGGGTATATACCCTGAAAAACCATAATTCAAAAAGAGTCATGTACCAAAATGTTCATTGCAGCTCCATGTACAGTAGCCAGGAGATGGAAGCAACCTAAGTGTCCATCATCAGATGAATGGATAAAGAAGATGTGGTACATATATACAATGGAATAATACTCAGCCATAAAAAGAAACGAAATTGAGTTATTTGTAGTGAGGTGGATGGACCTAGAGTCTGTCATACAGAGTGAAGTAAGTCAGAAAGAGAAAGACAAGTACCGTATGCTAACACATATATATGGAATCTAAGAAAAAAAAATGTCATGAAGAACCTAGGGGTAAGACAGGAATAAAGACAGAGACCTACTGGAGAATGGACTTGAGGATATGGGGAGAGCGAAGGGTAAGCTGTGACAAAGTGAGAGCGTGGCAATGGACATATATACACTACCAAACGTAAAATAGATAGCTAGTGGGAAGCAGCCGCATAGCACAGGGAGATCAGGTTCATACTTTGTGACCACCTAGAGGGGTGGGATAGGGAGGGTGGGTGGGAGGGAGACACAAGAGGGAAGAGATATGGGAACATATGTATATGTATAACTGATTCACTTTGTTATAAAGCAGAAACTAACACACCATTATAAAGCAATTATACTCCAATAACGATGTACAAAATCAAAAATAAGAGCAGACTAAGTGATATGGAAGAATGCATAAGTGATTTAGAAGACAGAATAATGGAAATCACCCAATTAGAAAAGCAGAAAGAAAAACAAATTTTTAAAAATGAGAACATTTTAAGAGATCTTTAGGATAACATGAACTGTTCCAACATTCTCATTACAGCGGTCCTAGAAGGAAAACAAAGAGAAAAGGGGGTTGAAAATATACTGGCTGGAAGATTCCAAAACCCATGTACAGGAAGCAAAGAGGGTCCCAAACAAGATGAATCCAAATAGACCCACACCAGGATATATCACAATTAAAATGGCAAAAGTGAACAATAAAGAGAGAATTCTAAAGGCAGCAAGAGAGAAACAGAGTCATATATAACGGAATGCTCATAAGACTATCACCTGATACAACAAAGGAGGCAAGAATATACAATGGGGTAAAGACAGCCTCCTCAGTAAATGGTGCTGGGAAACATGGACAGCTATTTTCAAAAAAATCAAACTGGACTACCCTCTCACACCATGCACAAAAGTAAATTCAAAATGGATTAAAGACTTAAATGTAAGACCTGAAATTATACAACTTCTAGAGGAAAACATAAGCAGTAAGCTCTTTGACATCAGTCTCAAATATCTTTTTGGATGTATCTCCTTAGGCAAGGGAAACAAAAGCAAAAATAAACAAATGGGACTACAACAAACTAAAAGCCTTTTGCACAGCAAAGGAAACTATCAACAAAATGAAAAGGCAACCTACTGAATGAGAGAAGATATTTACAAACAATATATCCAATAAGGGGATAATAACCCAAAATATACAAAGAACTCATACAACTTAACATCAAAAAAAAAAAACAATACAATTAAAAAATGGGCAGATGATCTGAATAGACAATTTTCCAAGGAAGACACCCAAATAGCCAACAGGCACATGAAAAGATGTACAACGTCACTAGTCATTAGGGAAATGCAAATCAATACCACAAATGAGATATCACCTCACACCTCTCAGAATAGTTATTATCAAAAAGACAACAAATAACAAATATTGGCGAGGATGTGGAGAAAAGGGGACCCTAATGCACTGTGTGTGCATGTTTAAATTGGTGCAGCCACTACAGAAAACAGTTTGGTGATTCCTCAAAAAATTAAAAATAGAACTACCATATGATCCAGCAATTCTGTTCCTGGGTATTTTTCTGAAGAAAATGAAAACAGTAATTAGAAAATATATACACAGCCCTGTGTTCACTGCAGCATTATTTACAATAGCCAAGATATGGAAGCAACCCAAGTGCTCATCAATAGATTAATGGTTAAAGAAAATGCAGTATATATATGTACAATGGAATATTACTCAGCCACAAAAAAGGATGAAATCTTGCTATTTGCAATAACATGGATGGACTTAGAGGGATTATTATGCTAAGTGAAATAAGCCAGATGATAAAGACAAATATTGTGTGATTTCACTTATATGTGGAATCTAAAAAGCAAGATAAATGAACAAACATAACAGAACAGATACAGAGGTATAGATACAGAGAACAAACAGGTGGTTGCCAGAGGGGAGAGTGGTGTGGGAAGGAAAGAAATAGGTGAGGGAGATTAAGAGGTACAACTTCCAGTTTCAAAATAAATGAATCAGGGCTTCCCTGGTGGCACAGTGGTTGAGAGTCTGCCTGCCGATGCAGGAGACGCGGGTTAGTGCCCCGGTCCGAGAAGATCCCACATGCCGTGGAGCGCCTGGGCCCATGAGCCATGGCCGCTGAGCCTGCGCGTCCAGAGCCTGTGCTGCGCAACGGGAGAGGCCACAACAGTGAGAGGCCTGCGTACCACAAAAAAAATATATAATAAATAAATAAATCACAGATTTGAAATGTATAGTGTGGGGAATACAGTCAATAATTATGTAATATGTTCGTATGCTGATATATCATAACTAGACATTGTGATGATCATTTTGAAATACATAGAAATATTGAATCATTATATTGTGTATTAGGAAGTAACAGTGTTTTAGGTCAATTATACTACAAAAACAAGCAAAAAAACAAACAAACTCATAGAAAAAGAGATCAGATTTGTGTTTTACCAGATGGTGTTGTGGGGAGGGAGAATTCGATGAAGGCAGTCAAGGTACAAGTTATAAGACAAATAAGTACTAGGCATGTAACGTGCAACATGGTAAGTATGATTAACACTGCTGTATGTTATATATGAAAACATCACAAGAAAAAATATTTTTTCTATTTCTTTAATTTTGAATCTATATGAGATGATGGGTATTCACTAAAGTTACTGTGATAATCATTTCATGATGTGTGTAAGTCAAATCATTATGCTGTACACCTTAAACTTATACAGTGCTCTATGTCAATTATATCTCAATAAAACAAAGAAAAAAGAGGGAGAGAAATAAAACATTACACTATATTTGGTAAGATTTTAGAGGTTTTAATAAGGATTATAATACTATTTATACTAATAGGCATAAATAGGAATTTTAATTCATAATAATGAAGCAAAATACTTATCATGAAATCACAGTTTCCCTTTTCTAACACAGATTGGAAGGTAATATAAAAATTTCAAATTTTTATATCAAATAAATACAAAAGAACTGATTACCAACACCCATTGCACAAGTCATACTGTGAAAATAAACTATCAGTAGATATTCTTATAGATAATTCTGAATTATATATGCAAAATTGCTTTTAGTAGGCTTCCCTACCTCCTTCTTTGGAACAAGGAGAAATGTCTCCAGCTTTTAAATGCTGCATGGAATATGTATACACTGTAGAATGTTTGACACTTACTCTGCAGAAGCCAGAAGACAATAAATATGAAGATCAAAAGCATCTGTGGGATGGCACTACATATATATATGTAGCAGTTAACAAAATAGTCCTTCCATTGTTTGACAGATAGAAGGATGACTTTGCCCTAGCTAATATTAAAAGAGGTACAGGGCTTCCCTGGTGGCACAGGTTGAGAATCCGCCTGCCCGTGCAGGGGACACAGGTTCGATCCCTGGCCCAGGAAGATCTCACATGCCGCGGAGCAACTAAGCCCATGTGCCACAACTACTGACACTGCGCCCTAGAGCCCGCGTGCCTGGAGCCCGTGCTCCACAAGAGAGGCCACGACAATGAGAAGCCCAGGCACTGCAACGAAGAGTAGCCCTCACTCCCTGCAACTAGAGAAAGCTTGCACACAGCAATGAAGAAGACCCTACACGGCCAAAAATAAAAACAAATAAATAAATTTTTTTAAAAATTAAAAAGATAAAAAATAAGAGGTACAACATCTCATTCTACAGTATATGGTAAGGCTCTAAGCAATCAACATCTTTTTTTTGATAAATTCTATATGACAAAATGAATCCCTATATTGCTTATTTCATTATGCCACTAACTCCAGGTTAAATTATTTTTTATGTTTCTTAAAATTGGGAAAAGAGAGTAGAGGCAGAAGGATTGGGCCCATGGGTAGGAGTTGACCTTTGTTAAGCAGTCAAGAGTCCTTTGACTCCTCTTCCTGAGCTCCCTTACATTGCTATCTCCTCTTCTTTTGAAGTGTCATATACTTGAAACCAAGAGAACAATCAGTCCTCCATATCTGCAGGTTCTGCACCCCCAGATTCAATCAACCTTGGATTGAAAATATTTGGGAAACAAAATATTCCAGAAAGTTCCAAAAAGGAAAAATTGAATTTGCCATGTGCTGGCAACAATTCACATAACATTTACATTGGTATTAAGTATTATAAGTAATCTAGAGATGATTTAAAGTACATGGGAAGATGTGCATAGGTTATATGCAAATACTATGCCATTTTATAGAAGGGACTTGAGCATCTATGGATTTTGCTGGTAGGAGGGGGTGGGGGGTATCCCGGAACCAACATCCTGCAGATATCAAGGGAAGGCTGTATCTTCAGTAGAATACTCAGCATTTGCATTTCACAGAAGCAGGATATGCCAGGAGCCTAAATAGGATCATCAAAAGGATAATTAGCTGCTATAGAAAGATTCTACATATTTGTTTTTGAAATAAGCGTTTTTATTTCCAATAATTAAGGAATAAAAGAATGGCAAAGCTGGTTGGGAACCTAAAGATTTCTTAGGTAAAGACCTATATTCTACAAAGCAGGAAAGTGAGTTAAGGGATGTATCTCAAACCAAGGAAGGTACTGACGGAACCATGTTTACTGGTGATATGTCCACTAGAGCATTCTCAAAACCTGATCCAGCCATTCCAGAAGCTGTCCTTTTAAGCTGTTAGGGTTATTATTTGATGTTTCAATAAAATGATAGTACATTTAGTACATAAATAGTACATAAGGGTAGGAATTTTGTGGAAGAGGGGGAAGATCCCAACTGAATCACTGACTTCTATATTCATTAATTAGTCAGTTAACATTTTAAAAGCTTTTTTATTTGTAAAGTGAGGATAGAAACAACTCCTAGCATGAGGACTGCTTAATAGTTAGTACACAAAATATTTTTTTCTATTATCTTCTGCAATGATTTTAAACCAGTTTTTATCATGTGTAGTTAAATATTGGAAAGGAAAAGTGATGCTGTTTTGGTTTTCATTTTTATTTTCATAAATAATACAAAAAATATTAAGTCTGGTAAAAGATGATTTGTTTTCTGAAATAATGATGGTAAAATTTCTACCCATTAAGACATACAAAGACATACAAAAGAAATTGTAGAGCTTTAGGGTATCAGGAAATGCTTTAAAAATGTTTAGGAGAGGGCTTCCCTGGTGGCGCAGTGGTTGAGAGTCCGCCTGCCGATGCAGGGGATACGGGTTCGTGCCCCGGTCTGGGAAGATCCCACATGCCGTGGAGCGGCTGGGCCCGTGAGCCATGGCCGCTAAGCCTGCTCGTCCGGAGCCTGTGCTCCACAATGGGAGAGGCCACAACAGTGAGAGGCCCACATACCGCAAAAAAAAAAAAAAAAAAAAAA
>NW_006781315.1:1427554-1436872 GCF_000442215.2 Lipotes vexillifer
AAAAAAAAAAAAAAAAAAAAAAAAAAAAATGTTTAGGAGAATTAACTATTCTTTCTAACCGTCTATATGAATACAAAGAAAAACTAGAAAACCAATTCATAAAATAACATTGTACATTATTTTTATAATTTATTAATTTTAAAGAAATAAACTAGTTGATATTGAATGATGGGAAATGGTAGAATAAAACTGAACACAAAAAGGACAGAGAGGGCTTCCGTGGTGGCACAGTGGTTAAGAATCCACCTGCCAATGCAGGGAACGTGGGTTCGAGCCCTGGTCCGGGAGGATCCCACATGCCATGGATCACCTAAGCCCGTGTGCAACAACTACTGAGCCCACGTGCCACAGCTACTGAGGCCTGCGTGCCTAGAGCCCGTGCTCCACAAGAGAAGCCACCGCAATGAGAAGCCCGCGCACCGCACTGAAGAGAGCTCCTGCTCGCCGAAACCAAAAGAAACCCTGCGCGCCGCAACAAAGACACAATGCAGCCAAAAATAAATAGATAAATTTATTTAAAAAAAACAAAACAAAAAACAGAGAATGGCACCACTTATGAATGTTTATGATCACTTATATAAGATTTCTACATAAAAAATTGCTGAGTTTAAAATTTACTTGATAATGTAACTTAGAGGCATTCCTCCTTTTGCTTATTTTTCTATCTAATTTATATTCTTAAAGATAAAGGGAATCGTATCTAACTTTTGAATGAATCCAAGCACTAGTAGACTTAATTTGGTCTTTTGTTGCTTGGAACCTGATTTGAAGCTTATATACTGACGTATTGCTCCAGGCAGCTTATACTCCATTGATGGAATTAGTAAGTCAATCTACCCTCTATGACTTGAGGGAACCATAAAATACATCTATCAATGACGGCAGGCAATGAAGGAAAAATTGTATGTAATGTCAGGTGGCTGAATACAAGGAAAAGATATATGGTAATTACAGTATAGGCAGACAATTGCAGGTAAGAAAAAGAATCACTTAAAATGCTAGTCAAAGTAAAAATATACACATTCGGCCATCACAATTTACTTTCTTTGATTGAAAAGAGAAAATCTTATGTTCTAAAAATAATGTTTAGATCAAATTTGACAGCTTGAATAATGAGCACTTCATATAGTAATTCTAGATGACTTGATGGAGTACCCATATGTCAATGATGGAATGACCATAGTTTGAGAGAATAATTCTCTACATCACAATATCCCTGACATCACAGAAGGAATGGTTAATGATTGCTTGATAGTAATAGTGGGAATATTTCTAATGATGAGGTTGTAAAAATGTAAGCATGATACTAATTTTCTAAACTTCCAATAAATTTAAATATCTATATTTTCTATGACAAGAAAATATTACCAACTTCTACCTCCACATTTTTGCTTTCCAACGCAGCATATCATGGTATCATTCAGGCTTCACTTGCCATTAATGCATTCGTTGTGTTTTTAGGTGCCCTATTTTTTAATAATGTCAATTAAAATAGCATCAATAAGTGTTCATTTTCATATGTGCATATAATAATATAATTAGCAAATTTAATACCTGAAATTTCATAGAACTTGTTTATGTTAACCATCCAGTTTACTCAAAGTACATTTACATTTTAGAAAATTAACATATAATACAAAACGTAATGTTTAAAAATCATTATTAAAAGTTCAAAGGTATTGAAATTTTAGAACACAGGCATCCTGAAAACCTTACTTAAGATGCATTGATTTAGACATATAACTGTCAACTAAATTAGAGAAGAGTTTTAATAATTAAAATATACTATAAATAGGTTTTTAGGATTTAGATTTAATGACTTAAAAACTTCAAATTAAACGTAAACATGGTTAGAGTTTACTTGTGTAGAAATTGATTTCTTTTGGAAACAGTCACCCAAAATAATGGTCTAATGATTTTCAGTGGCCAAGCACACTTCCTTAAATTGGATAAGGCCCAGTAGGCCAATTTTTATATGCAGCTAAAGTTGATTCAAAGAGCTTTGATTCAAAGAGCTCTTGATTCAAAGAGCATTTGTCAAACAGCTGCAATGTACAACGGACTTAGGGTTCAGAAAAGAGCACGATTTTTAGGTTTTATGAACCTTACAGAAAAAAATTCAGCACTAGTCTTGGATAACAAAGAAGTGTCACAGTACCTTGGGTTGTGTGCTACCTACAAAGTACGTAAATTAAAATTAATATTACAGACGATGGATGGACACATGGGAGTATGCGTAAAGTGTGATGACCCTGTTTCTTATGTTAATGTCTACCAGAGAGCATCTGCCGCGAGAGAGACATTAAACCACCAAATAGAATTAGTTGACCAGTTGATTTCTAGCCTTTGTCATTGGCCACCCCAGTGCTGGCACAATCCATACATGAGTAAAGGGATCATGGTGTCAGTGACTGAGACTATGCATAAGCCCAGCAATAAAAACACAGATAGCAAAGCAGATCTAGCAATGCTGCTGCCAAAGGCCCAACCTTCCAGAGAATGAGACCAATGTTCAGTTCCCAATGAGACCACATGGTCACTTAGTGGGAATCTGATTATACTGAGCAAAAATACCTTCTGGCAGGAGGAGATACTTCATCAGATGTGCATTGTTTCTTTTTGTCTAATGGGCTTCAGTTAGCATCACTATCCTGGGGCTTACCAAATGTTTTATCTACCAGAATGGAATCTCACATCATATTGCATCAGACCAGGGGCCTTCTATATAGCAAAGAAATATGAGACTAGGTCCCAAAACGTAGGATCACATACCACACCATCCAGAAGCTGCAGGTCTGAGAGAGCTTTAGAACATCCTGCAAAAGGCACAACTGAAGTTCTAGACTGAAGACCATACTTTAGAGGATGAGGAGCCATATTCCCAGTAGTAGTATACATTTGAAATCAGACACTGATATGATGTTATTCATGTTATAAGGCAAAACACATGAATCAGAGAACCAAGGAATCGAACCAAGAATTAGAAGGAGTTAGAAGCACTGCTTTCACTTGCATGACCTCCTTGGGAAGTTGTGCTTCCCCTCTTCCATTAAATCTGGACTCTGATAGCATAGATGTCCTGATCCCTAAAGAGGGAGCAAATTTCACCAGGGGATACAGCAAGTGACTAATTCAGCTATAAGCTATGAGCATCACCTGGGAACTCTAGATTCCTTTTGCTAAGGGACTAGATGGGAAGAAAATAAAGCTCTCTCTGGTGGGGATAATTGACTATGATCATCAGAATACCAAAAGTCTGCTATAACAAATGGGGGCAGGGAGAAATATGTTTAGCACCTATGTGATCCACCTATGTGCCTCTTTAGTACTCTAATCCCATAGAGACAAGTACAGCAACCTCACCCTGAAGAAAGCACAATGATTTGGGATTCAGACTCCTCACCATGAGGGGCTGTGTCATGCCACCAGTAATTACCAAGACCATCGGACATGCTGGCTAAGCATAAAGGAGATCTAGAATGAATATTGAGGCAGACAAAAAATATCAGTTGTGGACCCAAGATAAGCTTCAGCATTGTGGGCAATAGTTTATCACCCTACCCTTCCTCTTTTGATCTACCCCAGGGAACACAGCCCTCCAGATATCCTGAAGGATCTGCTGCAAGAATTTATGCTAAGAAGTAGAGAGAGCAGAACAAGGGTTAAACTTTGGTGAATGTTACAATGTGCTCACTATCTATATGTCCCTTCTTTGAAGGACTATTTTGTCCTACCTCCTGGGAGTGCTGTCAGAAGCCAGCTTTCAGCTGTCAATGTCTTCAGGAATTACTTGACTTCAGAGCTCCACTTCACCCAAGGTCATACACTTCCCTGGCATGGCCCAAATCAAATGACTGATGGCTGTAGATGTTATTAAAGTTCTTTCTGGCTATTTGCTCCTTTTTTCCCCTGGCTTCCACAAGAGTTTATCTGAAAAGTACAACCTTAATAAGCGTCCTGCACACCACATTCTGACTCAGAGTCAGCCTCTCAGGGAAACCAGCTTGCAATACTGCCTGATTACCATATTACAGGTTATTTTAGTCTTATTAAAGTGTTTTCTGAATTGCAATCCAAGAGTTCTGCCCATTCAATTTAACAATCACTCTTTGTATTTATCCTTATCTCTTTTCTTTCTCCTCCCTGCCTCCTTCTTCCTGTTTCTTTCCTTCTCAGCCTTCACTGTATTTTTCTTTTTTCCTTCAACAACCAGTATTCCTTCATTCTTTATTCCTCCCTCCCTTTCTCCCCTTTCTTTTTTTCTTTTTATATTTTACATTTTTACAGAAACAAGGGTACATTTAGAGATTTAACAGATTTAAAAATTTTAATAATTAAGATTTTTAATTTAAAATTGCCATAGATACCTATTTTACCTGCAAGAAAATTCCTTGTTCCAAAGCAATGTGTCTTCTTTATCACATTTTACATGTTGAAATTTCATGTCTTTGAAAGTAACTTAGATGCCGTCAGCTGGTTAACAGCAGGGAATGTAGCAAGTACCCCAGTACAGAGACAATGTGAAATGATTTTTACTGCATTTTTCACTGTACTTTGTTTATATTTTTTCTTTTTGTCTCTTTCAATGCCTAACCATAACAATCCTCTTCTGTGAAAACTTAAAATCTGAGCAGTGCCTCTGAAGTTTAAAATGCGAACAGCAGTCTTTTTTTTTTTAACAGGTTTTCTATGATAATACTTAGAATGAGTCACTCATCCTGAAAGTGGCCTTCTAAATTACTGTGAAATAACCATGGATGCTATTACACACACTTACAGATGTGATTTAAATTCTTTGGCACTCCTCTGCACTTTGAATGAGAATTAGCAGCTTCGAAAGATTTAACTTCACATTGAAAAATGATCAAAGCAAGCAGCAAAATGGACTTGAGTAAATTCTTCAGGATTGAGATCTCCAATGCTTTTCTTGCCAAATTGCAACCTCCAAAATGTTTTCAGTCTCGTGCAAATTTTGCTCCAGTATAGGTAATTTGACTGTCGTAATCAATCCCTGTTTAATCATATCATTAAACATTCCTTTGACTATCAAAATCCTGTTTTGAAAAAAAACAAATCTCAAAAGGAGAGGGAAGGAGAAGCTTCAGTACTATTTTAATTAGTGCTCAGTGGAATTTCTACCTTGTAAAGGAAGCTGCCTCCGTCAATACTCAGGAGGTTTCATCTAGGTATAAGAAGAATTATAGGATCAAAAACCTGCCATTTGAAAGAGACTTCATAAACATCATCATTTGATATTTCTTCTTGCCTGGCCTTTCCCCTCAGCCTCTCAGATTCCCACTGGGCCCCAACACCATCATAATTTGCTCAGCTAGTAAGGTCGCTTGGAAAAATGGCAAGGAATAGGAATACAGGTATACAAAGCTGTGCCTTGGAGTTGCCACAGAGCTGTGGCAGAAATGAGTGTCTTTAAAAGATTGTCATTTAGAGTCCTGTGGGAGAATCTGAAAGGAAGTTGTGAGTCCAAGAAAATAACATGATATTTTGGCAGAACTGCAAGATGAACCAAAGGAATTACTATATAAAATCATCATGGCATATAAGGTGGTACTTATCACTGACCACTAGAAACAAACAAACAAATAAAATGTGACGCTAGAACTTAGAAGCTATAATTCTAAGTAGAAACAAATAAATACAGAGATATTCTTTGTAAAAATAATTTCCACTAATGTGGACATAATTCTATTTTAGACTGTGGGGCATCACTTCCTGAATTCCTGGTTTTCTACCATTTTATTTACTCCATAACATACTCTGATAATTGTTACACTGCTCATTGGAAAGAGCCACACCACTGTCATTAATAAAATTATTACAGAAGTATTTTCCATGAAAAATGCTGTGATATAATGGAAAAAATAAGTTATTTATTGGATTATATTCTTGTCAGAAGGCAATGCTCACAAATCATTATTGATATGAACATATACAATGGTGCCTCAGATTTCCCACCTAAAAAATTTAAAAACATTCTATAACTGGTAATTCCTCTCATTTTCTTCCTAGTCTTGCTTTTATATTGTCATCTGCCCATTACCAATTCTACTACATACTCACTGAGTTTTCTTAATCCACAACCTTTCCTCTTTTATGCCTCCCTAGCAGTAGCTATGAGCATTTGCTATAGTCTGCTTAGTTGTATCACTTTATAAATGATGACATTGTTGACTGTTCTGTGCTAGAAAACATCTATTCCTTGGTTCTCTTCCAACTTCTTTCTTTGTTGGCCCCTTCACTGTTTTTGTTTTCCAGAATCCTGCTCTTGTATTCTACTTTTCTCAGTCTGTGTCAATTGTCTTATACTATTGGCTTCAAATATCCTAAGATAGGTCCAAAATCAATATCTTCCTTACAAACTTGCTCCTTCCCTTTGTTCTAGTATCCACCAATAGCTCAAGCTAAACATTCTAGATATACTTTTGAATTACTTTTCTGTATTTCTACAAAAAGTTGAAAGTTGTATTGATTCATAGAACAAAATTTTTAAATACTCACCACGTTGCAGGTTTGCTCTATGTGCCTCTGGTATCATAATGAGTTACAGTTATTTTATTTGCATGTCTCTTTCCTCTATTAGTCTGAAAATCCCTAGGGGCAATGATGTCATCTAAGTAGCTTTTATTTTTTCGTTTTTAATTCCAATGACCTGTATCTTCTAAATTAGACTATAAGCAATGGAGGGTAGATATTTATCTTTATATCAGTAAGCATCATGTCTCATGCCTTGCAATTAGCAGATAATCAGTACTTGCTGGATTGTGTCAATCGCATACATGCTACTATCACCATTTTAGCTCCACATAATACTCAGTGTATACATGCCACAGATTCTACTGGCCTCTAAGTGTATCAAGTGAGTTTCTTTGTCAAGAGTTTTTACCCTTTCCATTCCCTCATGCATTTAATAGACAATTACATGCCTTATGTGTGCCAGTCCCAATCCTAGATATTCAGGATTAATGATGTGTAAATACACACACATTCTCTCACAGAGATGAAATTTAGCTGGTGGTTCAGAAAATATTTTGTGCTGAGAACTGAAGAAACTGGAGAGAAGCTGAACTTTATATGACTTTTTAGTGCACTGATGATGGCCCCCTGACCCCAGCCCTCTGAATAAGATAGTCTTGTTGTTTCTCCCAGTGTCCCCCTTGCTGGTTCTTCTTGGGAGCCTGCCTTGGTCTACATCTTTCCCTCTTCATTTACTGACAGGCACATCCTTCAGTATCTCATTCCAGCTAACGTATCTTCTAGGATTGGGTTTAATTATTTTTTTTCCATAACGAGGCACAATTTCTTCTCCACCATTTGAAGCTGCTTTTTCCCTAGCTCCCTCAGAGTACACATTTTATGGTTACAATACCTGAACAAAACTGTACAAGAGAAGGTATGTTCCATGCATTCTTGGGGTGTGTTATACTCTAGCTCTGTGCTGTGATGGACCGTTATGTCCCCTTTGCTCCTGATATCTTTAACTCTCCACTAAAATTTTCTATGGAAACAAAAACTAAGAATAAATATTCAATGTCTTCCAGGACTGTAGGCAGTATTTCTGAAGATTAAAGGTGCCATAATGATAAGCATTCTTGACCAACAGATTGTATATCTATCCCTGAATGGAGAATATTAGATGCTCTCTATGTTATATCATATAAGAAATATAGAAGTGCAAAAAATTTAATAAGTATTTCCATTATTTTTGCATATATATTACAACTACTTTGATTTTCTAAGTAAAATCAAATTGAGCTACATAATGAGAAATGATGAATTTGAATATTTTACTCCTCAGTTATGTTTCCATTCATTAAGATATGATTAAAAGATAATTGTGGTAAATATGCTGGATATGGATTAAAATATAATTACAAAACCATATTATAGGACTATATTCAGCATTTTATAGTTGTGAAATACTGCATAGGTCGAGAATAGCTTTGTGTGTATTTATAAAGTCAAGGATTTCATATGAGAGATGTATGATTTCATATACTGCTATAGATTACACTTAGTATTTTGTTTTGCTGCGGTATTTTATTTAAAATATCCTCGTCAAGACGTCCAGGGAGGAGATCAAGATGATGGCGTAGGAGGATGTGGAGCTCCTCTCCCCACAAGAACACATACAAATACATCTACATGTGGATCAGTTCTCACCGAAAACAAACTGGAGACTGTCAGAAAGACTCTCCTACAACCAAGACTATAAGAATGATCCACAATGAAACAGGTAGAGAGGGAAGAGAAGGGATCAATTAGGACCTGCACTGCTGGAAGGGGAGGGATTACATAGGCTCAGAAATCTTCCCTGGGGAGTGTTTCAAACCACATGTTGGGTGCCCCATCCCTGGAGTCTGACACCAGCAAAACTAGGGTGAAGTCTGCCATAGCCAAGGAGAGTGCACGGTTGTGGGGGACAGAACAGACCTGGATCAGACATGGCCTCCAAATGGGCGAGAGTAGCCGTTAACGGTGTTCACAGGGGCAGCAGATCAGGAGTGGTCTGGAGCTCTGAGTGGTTTTGGGAATGCCCCAGAGCACACTCCAGCCCAAACCAAGTACCCAGACAGGCCCCTTTTGCTCTGTGGTGTAGCTCTCCTCTAGGGCAAAGGCTGCTGCTGCCAAGGAGAATGCACATTTGTGTCGGCTCAGACATAGCAGAGCATCTGAACAAGGGTGAGGGCACCTGTTACTGGTGCTCAATGGGGGGGCAAATCCGAAGCAGTCGTAACTCTGACTGGTATGCCTGGACCACGACAGTGAGTGCCCTGGTCTACAAAAGGTGCTCACTCCAGCACGGCTCTCCCCTGTAGCAAAGGTGAAAATGCTGGGAGGGGATAGAGCACACACTTAGAGGGAACAGAGCCAGCTTGGATCTGACCCTCAGGGCTTCTGTTCCAGCAACTTGGGATCTGACCCCACCCCCATAGGGTTCTGTTGGCCACTGAGCAGAGGAGAAGCCCTGGCTCACACCAGGCTCTGGCTCTAGCTCCTCCCTCTCCAGCCCCACCTCCCACTAAGGTGAGAACTGTAGCACACCCTGGGGGAAGACATGACTAGTGCTCACTTCATATCCAGATCTCCCACCAAAGCCACTAGTGCTCATTTCATATCCAGATCTCCCACCAAAGCCACTGGGCACAGGTAGACTACCCAGAAAATCTACCCACATGAAGACACCCCTCAAGACTGGAATAGGTAACTAAACTAAACTAGGGAAAAGAACAGATGAACACAGTGAAAATTTTAACAAGAAACTAGAAAAAATGTAAAAAAAAAAAAAAAAAAAAAAAAACC
>NW_006781315.1:1436887-1448480 GCF_000442215.2 Lipotes vexillifer
AAAAAAAAAAAAAAAAAACCCAGAACTGAAGAATACAATAACTGAAATGAAAAACACACTAGAAGGAATTAACAGCAGATTAGGTGATATAGAAGAATCCATAAGTGATCTGAAAGACAGAATAATACAAATCACCCAACCATGCAGCAAAAAGAAAAACAAATTGAAAAAATAAGAACTGTTTAAGGGACCTCTGAAAGAACATCAAGCATACCAACATTTGTATTATAGGGGTCCCAGAAGGATAAGAGAGAGATAAAGGGGTCAAGAAGGTATTTGATGAACTTATGGCATAAAACTTTCTGAACTTGAAGAAGGAAACAGATAACCAAGTGCAGGAATCACAGAGAGTCCCAAACAAGATGAAACCAGTGATACCCACACCAAAAATTAAAACAGAAAAAGTTAAAGATAAAGAGAGAATTCTAAAGGCAGCAAAAGAAAAACAAATAGTCACATACAAGGGAACCCCCATAAGGCTATCAGACAATTTTTCTGCAGAAACATTGCTGGCCAAAAGGAAGTGGCATGATATACTTAAAGTACTGGAAGGGGAAAACCTACAACCTAGGATACTCTACTCAACAAGATCATCATTCAAAATTGAAGAAGAGATAAAAGAACTTCTCAGACAAGCAAAAACTCAGAGTTCATCAATACTAAACTGACCTGAAAAGAAATGTTAAAGGGTCTTCTCTAAGTGGAAAAGTAAAAACTCCAACAAAAAGTAAGTATTTATTGGAAAGGAAAACCCCCACTAATAAAGGCAAATATAGAGAAAAGGCTGTGGATCAACCAAGTAAATAAACTAGTATGAAAATTAAAAGACAAAAATCAACTATAACTACAATAAACAGTGAAGGGATAAACAAATAAATGTAAAATATGACATCAAAAACACAAAATATGGGGGGAGGGAAGTAAAAAATGCAGATCTTTTAGAATGTATTTGAACTTAAATGACTACCCATTTAAAATAAGTATACAAAGTAGAGGGCAACATATATGACCGCTATGTTAACCACAAATCAAAAACCTACAATAGATACACAAAAACTAGAGAGAAAGGAACACAAGCATAGAACTAAAGAAAGTCATCAAACTACAGGGAAGAAAGTAAAAGAAGAAAAGAACAGAGAAGAACTACAAAAACAGCAAGAAAACAAGTAACAAAATGGCAATAAATACATACCTGTTTAAATGTCAATAGACTAAATGCTCCAATTAAAAAATAAGGTGGCTTATTGGATTTAAAAGAAAACAAGACTCATCCATATGCTGCTTACAAGAGACTCATTTCAGAACTAAAAACACACATAGACTGAAAGTGAGGGGATAGAGAAGGGTATTTCATGCAAATGGAAATAACAAGAAAGCAGGGGTAGCAATGTGCACATAAGACAAAATAGACTTTAAAACAAAATCTATAACAAGGGGCTTCCCTGGTGGTGCAGTGGCTGAGAATCTGCCTGCTAATGCAGGGGACACGGGTTCGAGTCCTGGTCTGGGATGATCCCACATGCCACGGAGCAACTAGGCCCATGAGCCACAACTACTGAGCCTGCGCGTCTGGAGCCTGTGCTCCGCAACAAGGGAGGCCGCGATAGTGAGAGGCCCATGCACCGCGATGAAGAGTGGCCCCCACTTGCCACAACTAGAGAAAGCCCTCACACAGAAACGAAGACCCAACACAGCAAAAATAAATTAATTAATAAACTCCTACACTCAACATCTAAAAAAAAAAAAATCTATAACAAAAGACAAAGAAGGGCATTATATAGTGACAAAGGGAGCAATACAAGAGAATATAGCATTTGTTAACATATATGCACCTATATTAGTAGCACCTAAATAAAGCAAATATTAACAAACATAAAGGGAAAAAATTGACAATGACAGAAAAATAGTAGGGGATTTTAACACCCCATTTACAGTGGATAGATCATCCAGGTAGGAAAATAATAGTCTAAATGACATATTAGCACAGTAGTCTTAATAGATATGTACAGGACATTCCATCCCAAAACAGCAGAACACACATTCTTTTTAAGTACACATGGAACGTTTTCCAGGATAGATCACATGCTAGGTCACAAAACATGTCTCAACAAATTGAAAGGACAGAAATTATATCAAGCATTTTTTCTGACAAAAATGATATAAAACTAGAAATCAATCACAGGGAAAAAATAAGGGAAAAACACAAATACGTAGAGAATAAACAATATGCTACTAAAAAACCAATGGGTCAATGAAGTAATTAAAGAAGAAATCAGAAAATACTCAAGACAAATGGAAATGGAAAAAACTTTCCAAAATCTATGGGACGCAGCAAAAGCAATTCAAATAGGGAAATTTATAGTGATACAGGCCTACATCAAGAAACAAGAAAATCTCAAATAAATAACTTAACCTACAATATAAAGGAATTAGAAAAAGAACAAACAAAGCTCAAACTCAGCAGAATGAACAATATAATAAAGATCAGAAATAAATAAGAGACCAAAAAAAAAAAAAGAAAAGATCAATAAATCCAAGAGCTGGATTTTTGAAAAGACAAACAAAGATTCATAGCCTTTAGCCAGGTTCATCAAGAAAAAAAAGATATAGGGCCCAAATAAACAAATAGAGATATGAATGAGGAGAAATAACAACAGATATCACAGAGATACATAAAATCATAAGAGAATAGTATGAACAGTTATATGCCAACAAATTGGACAATACAGAAGAAATGAATAAATTTCTAGAAATATACAATCTTCCAAGACTGAATCAGGGAGAAGTAGAAAATCTGAACAGACTAATCACTAGTAGCGAAATAGAATCTGTAAAAAAACAAAAAACAAAACAACAAACAAACAAAAAACCTCCCAGCAAACAAAAGTCCAGGACCAGTCAGTTTTACAGGGAAATTCTACCAAACATAAAAAGAAGAGCTAATACCTGTCCTTCTCAAACTATCCCCAAAAATTGAAGAGGAGGGAACACTCCCTAATTTATTCTACAAGGCCATAATTACACTAATACCAAAACCAGACAAAGAAACTACAAAAAAAGAAAATTACAGGCCAATATCTTTGATAAATATAGATGTAAAAATCCTCAACAAAATATGAGCAAACAGAATTCAACAATATAGAAATAGGGTCATACACCATAATCAAGTAGGATTTATTCCAGGGATGCAAGGATGGTTCAATATCTGCAAATCAATCATGTGATATACCATAATAACAAAATGAAGGATAAAAATCACACCATCATCTCAATAGATGCAGAGAAAGCATTTGACAAAATTTAACATCCATTCATAATAAAACACTCATCAGAGTTGGTTTAGAAGGAACATATCTCAACATAATAAAGGCCATTTAGGACAAACCCACATCTAACATCATCCCCAATGCTGAAAAGTTGAAGCTTTTTCTCTACAATAAGGAAGAAGACAAGGATGTCACTCTCACCACTAGTATAATATTGATTGTGAATCTGAGAATGACTAGTTCAGACAAGTTATAAAATCTGGCTAGAAATTGAAAAGCAAAAACTCATTTTTGTTTTAGTGGTCAATCTAATAAATTTAAAGCAAGAACAATTTAGCATTTGACTAACTTCTGTTGTACCACATTTCTCTGTGATATAACTAGACTTCTCTCATTTCTTTATTTATTACCAGTTTATCAGCATTCATTTTCCTTCTCTCATCTGGTTTTTATTTCACCTTCATCCCTGTGACTCCATTGTCTTTAATTTTAGATACATGAATTTAAAAAAACTGTCAGTTACTTATATTAACTTGGTGACAAAGTCACCACTGAGTAAGGTAATAAATTAACTGCATTTATGTTCTCAAATATTATAATTCTAATAATACTATTACTAAATGTTTAACCAAACTGTCCTAAAATGATATAAAAATCATGAAATATCTATGTTTATTACAAATCCTTTTTATTCTGCCAGTTAGCAGATTGTATAGGTCAGGCTGGTAAATGACATATGTCACCTAGCTCTCTTGATTTTCTATTTCACATCAATATGCCACAGAATAAAAATCTATATACCTTTACAAAACTTAAAATATTTTAATACAGTATTCCATTTCTTAAAAATGTCCATGAAGTATTATTTCTCAAAAGATACTATACCATCTCTTTCCACATCACAGCAAATTCAAAATGATATACTGGGAATCCAATGAACACTGTTTTGTTCTAATCTAGTTTTTTGCTAAAGTAATTGCTTCCTGAAATTAAAATGTTATTATATATTATAACTAAACAATGTTCTTTGAGATTTTGGATATTTGAGTAAAAAGAATTCACAAGGATTTGGGTTGTAAAAGGGTTGTCTTAAGGAACACTATGCAGCTTGAAGCACTAACTCTGAACATCATTTTAAAAATCTTAAGACCTCTTGAAAGACGTGAAAATTTTTTACTTTTGAACATTTTTAGTGAAACAAGATAAATATTTTTTTTAATGTAGGCCCTATTTGTTCCAGAGGTAATTTGATATAATCAAGACAGCTGGATTCATAAAGATATCAGAGATTTTTATCAATGATGTCATAATGAAGCAATCACTGCCATTATGTCATGTTTTGACACTTCTTAGACTATTAGTTTGATTTGTATTTTCAATCCTTATGTAAAATTAACTTTCAAGTAAAATTTTCCAATTTCCTTAAAATCACTTATTTTTATGTTTAAAAATTATATTCCTTCATGAAAAAGTTCTTATCTGGCAATTGAAAAGAACTCATACTTCCCATAAGGAGAAAAATGTTGTACATTAGGAATTATGGCCTATTGCCTTTTAGCTCTTGTTGATCTTAGTTATGACCAAGAGTTATTTCTATAAAACCTTCAGAATGAACACAGCTAGTTGTTTTGATTGCTGCCAAATTGACTGATGCTATTATGACATAATGGATTGTGACCAAGTAGGTGATATTAATAAACCTTTCTTTTAAATGCATAAGTTATGATAAAAATCTTAAATACAGAATATTTGCAAGGCCTTATTTTCTGCTTTACTGTAAGTTTTAGTACGAAGAAATTCTGAATTGACTTTCTATGTGTAGGATATTGTTCAAAATTAAATGCTGAGGTCAAACTGGGTTCCACCATTTGGGAAGCATGACCCTTTCAATGGAAAAGGATAGCTTTCCATACTAAAAACACCCCTTTTTTTTTTCACTTATTCCTCTTTTTTTTATTGTGGTAAAATATACATAAATCATATTTATTTTAAGCATTTATAAATACGCAGTTCAGTGGCATTAAATACAGTCACAGTGTTGTGTAACCATCACCACTGTCTATAACCAAAACTTTTTCATCATCCTCAACAAAAACTCTATAACCATCAAATAGTAACAACCCCATTTTCCCTCCCACCAGCCCTTAGTAACCTCTATTCTATTTTTTGTCTCTATGAATTTGCCTATTCTAGGTACCTCTTGTAAGTGGAATCTACAATATTTATCCTTCTATGTCTGGCTTATTCCACTAAACCTAGCGTTTTCAAGGTTCATCCATGTTATCGCATGAAAAAAATGCCATTCCTTTTTTGGCTTAATAAATCCCACTGTGTGTATATACCATATCTTGTTATTCATCGGTTGATTGACACTTGGGTTGTAAAAACACCCTTTTAAAGGATGTTGTTTTTTTTTGTTTAACTCAATAGTTCTCTGAATTAATATTAAGATTATTGACTAGATTAGAATGAAATCTCCATGAAGTGAGAAATAGCCAGTGAAATAAAAATGTGAAAAGATTCCAAGCAACATCTCAAATATATTTTTTCAAAAATATAATAAATTTGACTATATTAAGACTCTATTTTCCTTTAATGAATCAATGGCTTTCCTTACATTAGAGGACGTTCATCACCCAAGGGAAAGACCAACACCCCACCTCAATTCAAAAACAAACACACAAATAAGCAAACCAGAGAAATCAAAGTAGTAAATTAAGTTTTATATATTTACATATATTAAATATACATATATTATATATATATATAATTTATATATGTGTGTAACAGAGTCACTTGGTAGCCTAGAAGCTTTCTTTTTAGGATAAAAAAGAGACTCTGAGTTGTATAATTTGTGTGGCATGGATCAGCCTTGGGCACTTCAGCTTCAAAGAGAATGCTGTAGATATTAACAACCACAGATCAATGGTGAATACGCTGTGAACAAATTCCATGATGAGGGAATAGACACCTTTTGTACAATTACAGTATTATATGTAAGAGACTCTAATCCCTATCACACCTAGTAGAAGAAAAAGAGAAGAGGAAGAAAAAAAATTCCTGGTTGATCTAATAACATACCAAATTAGTGAGAAACCATCAACACTTTTGAAAGAAAGAATGACTTTACCTGAATTTAACCAAAAGAAACTCTTTGAAGTTTTAAACAGATAGTGCTTGAGTTAGAGAAAATAAATGTTTGTTTTACAGTTTTGTCCACCTGAGTTTGTGTTTTTGTACATTTTATCTCTTCCACTGTGTGAGATTTAGACTAGAAATTCTCTCAAAATATAAAGTGTTCAAAGAGTAAATTTTCATATATAGCTTTATATTCCAGAAGATACAACCATTTTTTTTGTTTTTTTTGTGTTTTTTTTAACCAATAACACACTGAAGAAGGTAACCAAATTATGAGCAGGATTTTGAGTAAAAAGTTTTAGAAAATGTTGCTTCATCAGGCAGGATAACAATCCACATTCTTACCAATAGAGATGCTATAAGGAAAGATATAGGATAGTTTCATAAACTATGGTTTACCTGTAGTCAGATAATTTAAAATAAGTCATAATTCACACTCAGCTGGTTTAGGAAGTTTTCACAAATATATGCCTTTTACACTTCACATCAGTACATAAAATAGATTTAAACCTGTCAGAAATATAGTAAAATAAAGAGAAGTATAGTTAATGGTCCTTCATATGAGAATGGGCAGCAGCATCTTAAGCAAAAACTTCTATCCATACAACAAAATAGTATTTCAAGTTGTAATTCAGACACACATAACAGTTAACTGATGATTCATGGTCATATCCGAAACAGTCTATCAACTAACACTCTAACCTTCACCTCTAAGGCACTAATCACGGATAACGTTATAGACTCCACTGTAGAACCTGCCACAGCTAAACTATCAAAGTGATCTGCTGACCTCTATTTTTTGACAAAAGCAGAAAACATGTTTGGCACACATTCACTTAATAAGCCGACCTTTTAGGTGAACGCTGACATTTTTCAGTAAAGACTTACGAAGCACAGGGCACGTACAGGCCTCACCATTTAAATTGAAGTGGTTTGGCTAGAATCAGGACAGAAAACCACATATGGCTACTTAGTCCAGTCAGATAAATATAAAGAATAGATTAAAAGGCTATAGAAAATGTAAAAAAATTAGTTAGGGCTCAAATCCCTAGAGTGTATTTGGCAGCAATTTATTGAAATATTTCCAACTATATTGATTCTAGAACTCACAAAGAGCAAAACACAAGAAGAACTAATATAACTGTTTCAATTAAGTAGTTTGGTTTTGACAACAAACTCACTCAGATTATTTAATCAGACTTCTATGCTTCATTTCATATCATGCATACATACACTGTGGTGGGAGGGTGACTTCTAGTTGACAATGAGGCAGGTATATGGAATTAAAATAGTCAATATATTGACAGTATAGAAATGGGATACTCATATATGTATACGGTTTAAGACTTAGCACCTGTAACTCCTGCTTTCCTGGTGATAGGTAATTAATTGCATAAATTATTTTTTTAAAAACGGTTAAATACAATGTCTTTGAGTTTGTTATGAATGTAATGGAATATTACAATAAGGGAATCAAGGAAAATGTTGCAGAAATAAATACTCCTTTAAATAGAAATCCTCTACATAGAATAAAGGCACTCTAGCTGTGAGAGAGACTAAAAAATATCATAGAGACTCCCTGAAAAAAATAAGAATCTCAGATAAAATTTACATGGAAGTCTTTTTTACTAAATTCTTTCTTCGAAAATATAGAAATAGGATAATTTATAAAAGCTTGAACTCATCCAGAGTTTGACAAATTTACACAGTTCATGCTTAGAAATAGTTTACATGGGTAATATTCATGTTGTATTGAGTTGGTCCATAAAACAACGGTATTTATTTCTAACAGAAACTTATGGTTAATTTTAAAACAACCAAAATATACTTAGAATTAAAAAAGAAGTTGAACTTAAATGGAAATATAATTTATATATGGTTAAGTTTCTTAAGTTGGTCATAATATCAACAGTACAAAAAAGTGTACAAAGTACTGAAATATATTGGCAGAATTTAAAGATCATCTGTGTGTTCTACATTTGTTCTTAATTTTCATATATAAATATAGATAGTAAACAATAACAGATGCCAATTAGCATAATTGAGTGCTCAGAAAAATAAAATTAATGCCTTTATTACTCATAATGTATTCACCCAAAGGTTTCATTAGCTTCCTAATGTAATATTAATGAGGAAAATAACTAAATTATGCTGGTCCCCAAAACTGTGACCTGTAAGCTAATCATGAAATCCCTATTCTTGTTTCACTTAAGTTTCTTCTGCACAGGTTTTTTCTTAGATTCTCATTCATAGATCACAAAAGAACAATTTGGGTTACTTCAAGAATTAATTAGACGTTTGTGTGAAAGCCACTAGAACAACTGTTCCCCTTGCGAGTTCATAAAGCTGTTAAATTTGCTCTTGTCTTTTCACTCAGAGAAGCTGCCAACACCTCAATAAAGCACAGTGTGCACAGGCAGTAAGCCAAATTTCTGCCTGAATTGTTCACTTGCATTCACTATGCTCTTTTAATAGGCACACACACTAACACCTTTTAACCTTACCAGTGACACAGCTGAGGCACTTTTCACTCAATAAAAACTGATTTAGGATAATGTTCTCCCAGCCTATCTTTGAAGAATAGTTCAGTTAAAGTTATAGTCTTTATTTGGAAACAGTTTAAGTATCTCTCTCTGCCTTTAGATAGAATTCTAACATTGATTTACCCAATGTTTAATAACTCATCCAATGAGTTTATTTCTTAGATTTCATTTAACTCAAGAAAGATGTGCATTCTAATATCTTGAAATTAAAGCACATAGGATATATTTCAGATTAAATTTAAACCCTTTTTATTTTTATTTTTTAAACTGGAGGACTGACCTTGGGATAATTCCATTCTACTATTACACTTTAAATTTTAGGGACATAAGAATACATCTTATTAGTAATTCTGTAGTCATTGCCCATCAAACACTTCAACCAATATGAAATCCTAAATAATGCCTACTATTATTCCTCACGAGGATGAAGTGACCTCAAAAATTGCAATTTGACTCTCAAGGAAAGAAATGTAGTTCCTGACACTTGAATGTAATGACAATATTGTCTCTGTGTCATGCCAGCACCTGGGCCCATCTGTGAGACAGGCACTGTGCCATGCAGAAGGTAGAACGTCAATTTCAACAGCATGTAGATGCCAATATGTGGAAGTCAAAGTGATAGCCTGTGGGACTCATCAAATAGCTGATCTTTTGTAAGAAAATCCTCTCAATAGCAAGCAATGCCAAAAGAGGGCCAAATGCTTCATTACTAGTCTTCACAGCTGCTGATGCTTGTGGGCATTCATAACATCAAAGAATATTTCTTCCTCTAGTTCTGTTTCCAATCTGCCTGAGAGCCAGTCATTTTACATAAGGGAAAAAATGATGGGATTATTTTCAAAAACAAAGACATTTTTATTTGTCATGTCATGTGACAACTTCTTTCAATTCCTTAATATTCTTGCTAAATGGCAGATTTAACAATTAGTGGTAATGTTTTAATCATGCAGTAATAATTTATATAAATTCATTAAGAAGTCCCTTGTGGATAATATATGGATATTTTATATGTGTGTGGGCGTGTGAGTGCAGGTAAAATTTTAGGTTGTAATTAACACATTAAAAATGTAAGAATCTGACGTCCTAGAATTGGCTTATGTAGGTCAGGTATCATTGGGTAAGTAACAAACCCAGGCTCAATTCAACTTGAGTAGTAATGAACAAGGCTAGTGTCAATATAAGTTCAATTTGTTCAGGCTAAAGATCCAGTCAAATTTCATTTTAGCCTTGATTTCCTGTTTGGGAGGAAAAGTAGTTGAGAGTTTAGAGAAAGAAATGAATGGGCTTTGTTTCTGGAAATTATATTAGGTAGAAAATCTGGTTCTTTATTTGTGAAGAGCAACAATCAATTTAAGGTTTTCTTGGTCTGAGGCATTTGTTTGGCTTTTTTTATTTCAGCTGTTATCTGAGCCAAAGTCTCTTGTTAACAGCAGTCTCATTTCCTGTATCTGAAGATATTTATAGTTTTCCTCAGTAAGTAAAGTCCCCTTCAGGGGCTGAGGACTCTGACTCTGTTGCATCCTATGGGCTACACACCAGTCACTGGATTACCGTAAACTCAACTGTAAAGAGAGACAGACACAAAACCCTCTCCTTATTTTCAATTTTCCCAATAGGGGAAGTCTTTATAAACTTATATATTTTTTAATATAATTTTTATATTTATATAAATATAAATTTTAATAACAAATTAAAATTTTCTTCACAAGGAATTAGTAGTTACAATTCAAAAACCCCAGAAAGTCCTTTCATCACTAATAAACAAAAATCACATGACAATAATTCACTTCTTTCCTGAAAATACGGTATTGATATTTTATGAAACAGCAAGTGGCTAAAGTTTCTACTAAGCATTCAGAGTAACTAAGAACATGCATTTGAGACTGACAGCTCTGGGAAAATACACAGGTTATTTAAACTATTTTTAAGCCTCAGTTTTCTCAACTGTAAATGGAAATGAACTTATAAGAGCTGCTGAGAGAACAGAAATTGTGTAATGTTTTAAAGTACTTAATAATAAGCCCAACACGTGACTGTTCTCAACACGTGTAAACAGTCAATATTATTAAGCCAGCAATCCACTTTGACCTTCATGTTGTCTTTTTAAATAGTATTTTTTATTTTAGAAATTAATATATTTGTTGCAAGAATTTTGGAAAATAGAGAAATACAAAAAGTGAAAAGTAAAATAACCCATAATCGTACTACACCGATATGAAAACCATTATGAAAACCATAATATTTTCCTTATGTTGCATACTCTTTTGCTCCCCTTCCCTGACCCCCTCCAGAAAGGGTCAATTTGAATATAATTTCTTATCATCATAAAACTTATAATTTTTGCACAGAGCAAAATGAAATTTGGATTCACTTTATCTATATGTAAATACTTCATTTCCCAGACAATGAGTTAAAGAATATCCTATATTCTTTGTATAAAGTAACATTTCTGCTTTGCATTCTGAAATTGTAGCAGAAATACAGCTTATCTATCTATATCTGCATATGCATTCCTATGTATTTACAGAAAAGAAGAAATATCAATCAATCCACACAATGCTTTTAGTTGGAAAAAACCTGGTAATTCACAGGGATACAGTGTTTATATAATTTTAATATCATAATATTCTTAAATTAATTCCTGCT
>NW_006781315.1:1448490-1535857 GCF_000442215.2 Lipotes vexillifer
CTGAAAATTATATAAGAAAAAATGAAACTGACATTTAAATTCTAATTCTGTTTGCATTTGGTTGAGCATGGTGTTTCTGTTGATATCATTACAGCTATTTAATGATCTCAAATTTGAGCCAAATTTTCAAGTGGCTATGGGAAAACCCATTAAAAGTGCATTTGGTCATTGGAATACTGCAGTATGTGTATGAGTCTGTACGTCCTACAAAACAAGAGGGAATGAGTATTTTCTTATATGTTTGCTTTGAAATTTTACATACTTATATTAGCTTAGTGTTAAATATTCAAGAATGCAAAAACCTCTCTAAGATACATTGAATCCAACTCTCAATTATTCAGTTTAATGGGAGGTGGGGATCATATGGATAATTGACATTCACAGATAATAAAGGTGTCAGAAAATAGTTGCTCACTCTTCCCTCACAACTGCATTTACAAGAGCTGCTGTTAGGATAGATTTGAGTTTCTCCTCTCCATGAACGTGGACAGCTTCCAAGGGAGAAGGCAAATGACAAACTGGCAGTTAGCTGGAGGCTAAAGAAAAATACCAAGGTGATCTGAACAATCTATATGTGAATAATCAGCACTTCCTAACAGAGAGGGACCTGATGGAGAAAGTATAGGGATAACTTATAATTAATATTCTAAAATTATTCCCCTTGACTGCTGAGAAAATGGGGATAAAAACATGTTTAATCTTACAGAACTGTAAGTGACTGATACCAAGAAGAAGAAAATGTTGACCAAATCTTCTTTTGATATTTACAAAAAAATTTTTTAATTAAAATAAAAAAGCCTGTGGAGTATTGTTATGGGGAAGAAGGCAAACTGTGAAGATGGACTAAGAAGGTCCCTGTTTTGTCACAACTGCCTTGGTGACTATAGGAAAGTAGCTTAATGTTTCCTGTTACCTTTGTTATTGCAACTACAAAATAGCTGTAACAACAGTTCTTACCTCGATGGGTTGTCGTGAGAATTAGTGAGACTAGTACATATTGTATTCTTACCTACTGCTGTGTAACAAATGACCACAAATTCTGTTGCTTAAAACAAGCATTTTATTTTCTCAGTGTTCCCATGAGTCTGGACTCCAGGCACAGCTCAGTTAGGTTCTCTGCTTAGGGCCTCACAAGGCTGCAATCAAGGTGTCTGACAGGCTAGTCTAGAGGCTCAACTGAGGAATAACCAGCCTCCACCTTCACTCAAGCTGTTGACAAAGTTCATTTCCTTGAGAGCCCTGGCTTCATGCTACCTATTGTTTGAAGGCTACCCTCAGCTGGCTATTATTTTGCTGCCCTCAGCATCTTGTCACATAGGTCTCTCAACAGGGTCTCTTCCCTCTTCAAACACAGCCAGAGAGACAAAATCTCTGGAGCAAGGCTGCCAATCAGTTAGCCTTTTACCATGTAATGCAGTCCTGGTAATAACACCTCATCACCTTTGCCATATTTTATTATTTAGAAGCAAGGTACAGGTTTTGCTCATACTCGAGAAGGGGGCAATTACACAAGGGCATGAATACCAGGAGGCAGGAAGGATGGAGAGTCAACTCAGCTTCTGACCACCACAGATCAAGAGGAACCACACCTGAAGAAGCTCACCCATGTCTTGACCTGACTTGGATGTTGAGAATTTTGGACTTTGAGCAAATACTGTAATGTGTGGATAAGACTCTTGGAAACCATGGGAAGGGATGAATATATTTTGCGTGTGAGAGAGATGTGAGCCATTTTGGTTCAGAGGGCATATTGGGATGGACATACTTTAATGGTCCTCCCATGATTCCCAATTCCTAAAGGTCACACATCTGTGAATTCCCCTTCCCCTGAATGTGATGAGAATCTATGACTTGATCCTACAATACAATATGGCAAAAGTAAAAGGATGTCACTCCTATGACATTACATTTTATATAAGACTATCTTGCTAGCCAGCTTGTTCTAGAGGCTCCTCCTGCAGGTTTGATTAAGTAAATAGCCATGGTAAATAACCCACATAGTGTCTACTAAGTGTTAATGCAGATGCCCTCTAGTAACTGGGGCTGACCAGTAGGAGATGAGAGCGGCTGACAGCCAACAAAAAGCCAAGATCCTCAGTCCAACAATCACAGAGAAATCAACCTTGACAACGAACTGTGACAACTTGAGAGTGGATTCATCCCCAGTCGAGCCTCTAAATTAGAATATAGCCAGTCCAATACCTTGGCTACTGCCTTGTGAGATCCTAAGCAGAGAACCCAGCTAAGCTACAGGCTGGACTCCGGAGCCACAGAAACATTGACATGATGGATATATATTGTTTTATTTTTACTTGTAAAAATTTATTTATTTATTTATATTTTGGCCACACAGCATGTGGGACCTTAGTCCCCCAACCAGGGATCGAACCCGCACCCCGTGCGGTGAAAGCCTGGAGTCTTAACCACTGGACCTCCAGGGAAGTCCCAGATATGTATTGTTTTAAACAGCTAAGTTTATGGTAATTTGCTACATGGAAATAGATAAATATTGCACTTCAAAGTTCTTTACAAAGTGAGTTCTCATCATAAGGATTCAATAAATATTAGCTCTTGATTTTATTTTCCCCACAGAGGCAGTATAATATCAGGATTCAGAGAGTAGATTCTCGAATGAGACCCTGAGTTAAAAACTTGGCTCTAACATTTATTAGCCCCTCAGCAGTGGATAGGTAACTTCTCTGAGCCTTGGTTTTCCATATGTATAAGGGAAATAAAAGCAGCGTGTACCACGTACAGTTGAATTCAAAGATCTAGCAAGTTAATAATGTAAATCGCTCGAAAATCCTGTGTACATACGAAGTCCCAACACCTTAAAATTACTGTTATGTGGATAAAGATTTATTATAGTCACTAAAGTAGCTCTCCCTGTAGTCTTTCTTAACCTGTCTTTTCTAATAGAGAAAGTATTAGATAAGATAGTTCTTTGCAATAATTTGAAGGTACTTTAAGGCAGCAGCCCCCAGCCTTTTTGGCACCAGGGACTGGTTTTGTGGAAGACAATTTTTCTGCAGGGGTGTGGTGGGCGGGGATGGCTCAGGCGGTAATGCAAGTGATGGGGAGCGGCAGGTGAAGCTTCTCTTGCTCTCTGTTGCTCACCTCTGTGCGGCCCGGTTCCTAAGAGGCCCAGACCAGCTGCCAGACGGTGGACCAGGGGTTGGGGACGCCTGCTTTAAGGAATACTAGTAGTACTTATTTTAAAAGTGTCAGGTAATTAAAAATCTCCAATTCTTGTTTCAGACAGGAATTCCTTGGGGATTTTAGAATTCTTTAGGAATTCACAAAAAAGAAAAGTTTACACTTTTAATATTTTAGTAGTAGTTTCTTTGGTTTCTCTGAAGTACTAGGAAATGTTACAAAAGGCATTTGCTTTCCAGGGCATAGGGTAAAACTTGGTAGAAATGATACCACAATGCGGTAGGCACAGATTGCAAGTTATTATAGTTTCAGAAAGGGGGCAATGCTTAGTTCTACCATGAGGAACCTACAGCCACTGTAGAATACCAGGCAACCAATTGCTTTGATTATCATCTGTAATACAATCCAGTATACTTTGTTCCACAGTATTTTCTAAGACATTTAAGAAAGTGTTACAAAATGAACACTTAATGAATATTACTGGAAGAGGTAATTTTTAAATGTTATTTTTTCTATTTTTTAAATTATACAGCTAGTGCATGAAAATATTAAAACAATATGGACAGATGGAATAAAGTAGAAGTCTCATCTTACTTGAATCCCACAGATTACAGTCCTTCCTCTAATTAACAACTGGTAACTTTTTGATAATATACTTGAACTTTTTCTATACAATACATGTATACATGTGTGTGTGTATTGAATACATTATATTATGCGAGGGTAGAGAAACATTTAAATTGTGAAAAGTTCATGCATTTTGAAACATCATATCTTTGAATTAATTTCATACCAGATATTTTATAGTTTCCTCATTCCTTTTTAATTCTAAAGAGTATTCCATATTATAGGTATGTCATGATGTACTAATCTCAATTGATGAACACTTTTTTAAAAATTAATTAATTAATTAACTTTTGGCTACCTTCAGTCTATGTTGCTGTGCGCGGGCTTTCTCTAGTTGCAGTGAACGGGGGCTACCGTTCATTGCAGTGTGTGCACTTCTTATTGCAGTGGCTTCTCTTTGTTGCAGAGCACGGGCTCTAGGCGCACAGGCTTCAGTAGTTGTGGCACATGGGCTCAGTAGTTGTGGCTCACAGGCTCTAGAGCGCAGGCTCAGTAGTTGTGGCGCACGGGCTTAGCTGATTTGCGACATGTGGGATCTTCCCAGACCAGGCCTCGAACCCGTGTCCCCTGCATCGGCAGGCGGATTCTTAACCACTGTGCCACCAGGGAAGTCCCTCAATTGATGAACATTTAGGTGATGTCAACAATTTTCTTATTTAAGTACTTCATGATGGACATCCTTTTTCAAATATATTAGTGAACAACTGTGATATTTGCTGTAAAATTCTGTAAGATGTATTAATGTTGTGCACAATTTTAGTTAAGAAGGATATATGTATATGTTTAAATAAGAGCTAAAACTAAGTAAGTACTCAAACTTAATATTTTTCTCTTCTCCATGTTAATTTAACTCAATTTAACAAGTAATGTACTTAATAGGGTAATTTTGAAATCATCTTTTGAATCTCAATTTGTTCTTCTCTGGGAAGAAGCTCTACAGCCCTGATGTATGCGATGGGAGTAGGGTAGGGGGAGTAGAGAGTGAGAACAGTTCTCCCCAAAAGCATTTCTATCACTGACGTTCAGAATTGCTGGCTTTGGTCAGTTTTACTATCGCTTTTACATTTTTTGTTAGAAAATATACTGCCTATTGTCTGAATGCAGGGATGGCTACTCCCACAAGTACCCAGTCCATCCCATCTCCACCCTAACTGCCTCCACACCAACACACACCAGTGGTTGGTATACCACTGCTGTGTGGTTTGGCTGTGAGCAAGAAAAAAGTGTTTGCTAAGAGTTTTCTCAGCACGCTCTCAATGATTGTACACGCTTTTCAAGAATATGACTGTTTTACAATTAAAAGTGGAGGAATGGTGGGAGAGCCTGGACAACTGCAAAGGGACCACACTACAGATCCTAAGCAAAATAATTTCATTCATGGCCCAGTAGAAGCAGTGAGCCCAGGCACATCTCTAACATTAGCATAATAGATGATAGCCATGGATTAACAATGAACACATTGATCATTTGCTCCAGCATTAAATTTGCTATGGATTTTCTGTAACATTGTCATCCTTATGATTTTGACAATCGTCTGATGATGTTTTACTTCAGGAGCACAAGCATTCATGAAAAAGGTTTTTCTATTAAATAGTTCTTACTGTACAACAAATTCATATCACAGCAATTGTACAAAATTATTTGAATTAAGAGGTTTTATCATGTTGGTCATTATTCATCATGGCAGCTAGCTCTTCCTCTCTCACAAAAATAACATTAGCAATGGTATTCTAAAGACAAAACATGCCACTATTAATTGTGGGCTTTAGATTTAACCCAGTGAACAAGGCCTTGCTCAGTAGGATTTTTTTCTTTTTATGATAAATAAGTTTTGTTTAACAGTATTAAAACTTATTGCTATATAGTTGTATAAATTTTCTAGCATATTTTGTTTCTCTGATTTATTTCATAATACAATTCCTTATTAAATCACTACTTTCTTTATTTTAATTTAATGGTCACTATTATTAAAGTTATTAATTTTATAGCTACAATAGCTGATATAGCTGTCTGAAATTGTTCTGAAAATGTTTTAAAAATCAGTTTTAAAAAGAAACTTTTCCTTAAATGAAAGGTAGCTTTATAATATATAAAGGTATTTGTCTTTCATTATTTTATATAATGTATAAAGGATTTATTTAAAATACAAAAGTTAATTAAATAATGAACTGCTAATACTCAGTTAAATTCTAGAAATGTCTATTAAAGGATTCAACATGTTAGGTATTCCCAAAAAGCAGTTGTTGACATTCACAGTATTGTTACTGTGTCAAAATCTACAATTTAGCAATGAGAGGAGCCAAAGATTTATTAATCTCCATTCCTACTGGGGATGAAAACTAATTAGCAAAATTAAATTATCACCTATTACAACTAATTAATGTTTTTTGAAAATGACACATAACTATGGTTCTTGTCATCGTGGCAAAAAAATATAAAAGACACAGCATCTTACATGATGCTGTTAAAAATCAAATTTCAATATAAAACACAATCCTACATATATTAACATGGAGATTTTGCAGGTATTTCTGACATTGTAAACTTTGTAGAAAGAAATTATTAGGTCTTAGAATACTTAGTGAAAGCACCACATTTAAGTGGGAACAGTTTCACTTTACTTTGATAAACAACATTTTTTATAAGTAAAAGGGAGGTAATTACATATTTGGGTGATGGTGATGGGAAAGATGAGGGGGAGAGCAAAAGTTAAAGTATACTAAAATCTTGTCATGTTGAGAAAATCATTATAGATATTGATTCCTCTTATTTGAATTGGTATAATAGACATGAACATATATGTTTGTGGCATGTGTAGGTGCAACTTTATATAACTAGAAATAATATTCAAGCTGTTAAAACAACTGGAATAAAAACAAGAACTATATTAAGAAAAACAGAGCAGTCTAGTAAAACTAAGAAAAAAGTGGATGGGAATAGGAAACAATACATCAAATGGAAGATAACATAAATAAACCCATAAATATAACTTATTAAATAACTATAAATAGGTTTAAATTTCTTATAAAGTTAGGATTTAATTCAGTATCAAACAGCCAACAAAAATCTTGAGTAAACACTTTTTTAAAAGAAATAAAACAGATGACAGCAAAACTTTCAAAGTTAAAGGTGGAAAATACATATAAGATAAATGCTTACAAATAGAAATCATGAGTGGCAATATTAGTAAACAATCTAGAATCAGGATAAAAAATGGGATCAAGAGATATTTTATACTGATAAATGTACTGATAGACAATAATCTATAACATATGTTTGCAGCATTCAACATAGCATTGAACTATATTAATCATGATGTATTAAAAATACAAAAAGAAAGTTATAAAACCACATAATGGTAGAAGATACAATTAAATGAAGAGACATAATAAAAGATTAAGTGAAACTGAGTCTAAAAAAGTCAAGAGAAAGTGAAACCCTCAAAGATGCAAGAAAGAGTGAATTTAAGCTTCTGCACTGAAAGTTTTTGCTAAAATTTTTAGCTTGATTTTGGTTTTCAATTTCATTCTATAGATCGGAGGGAAGCTAGAGAAACTCCAGTGTCTCCCAAAGGTGACAAATTTTGTGGAAATGCTTCACAAGAACTGGACTGTTAAGAGCTACTCTTAACATGAGTGAATTAGAAATATTCCTACACCTTGTAAGAGATCTGAAGCAAAATATTCTTTTCAAACTTATTGCTGAATGAAGAAATGTATTTCATGAGATTTCATAATTACAAGCTACAAGAGAATGTCCTGAGTGTATTCAAACCAAATGAACACTACCAAGATAGTCAGAAAAACTTCAAGCATATAAATTGGTTTAAAGTCTTTCTGAGCTGTTAATCTCCATGAATGTATGGTACAAAAAATATTAATACTTTCTTAAATAAAAATAAATTTTGATTTCTGGCCTCAAAGAAAAATTTTAAGTGGTTCTAAAATTAAACAACACACACACACACACACACACACACAAAATACACACACACACACACACACACACACACACACACACATGGCACCATGATTGAAAATGAACAGAAACCCCAGATATTTAAATTACCAGATAAGATTTCAATATCTTTTCATAAATGAAAAATAATGAAAATATGAGTAAGCATTATAGAAAAGTACAGAATTTCCAAAGTTTCTTTTAAAACCCACATAGAAGTTCTAGAAATTAAAAAAAAAAAAAAAAAAGTCATTGAAGTCTAAAGCACATTTGAAAACAAAAAGCACAAGAAATAACCACCAAAGGATAATAACATTATACATTATCCAAAGTGCAAAACAAAAGATAAAGTTTTGGAAAACATAAATATATGTCAACAGACAGGACAGTCAGAGTAAGGAAGTTTACAGTAAATCTGTTTGGAGTTCCAAACCAAGAGGAAATAGAAATATGGACTGAGGTATTGTTTAAAAGTGGAATAGCTTGAAAATGTTCAGAAATGATTAAAAATACCAAAAATATAAGTTTTCAATTAATAAAAAAAGTAATCCAAACTTAGCCAGATCATGGTGATACCTCAGCACACTAAAGTCAAACAATTCTTAACACGTGCCAGAGACAAAAGACAGATTACCTTCAAAGGTAATCATCTGATGTTCAATTTCATAGCAGCAGGAAAGTGTGACGAAAGAAACGGAAGAACAGCTTCAGGGCTAACAGTACATTTTGACTTCTGTAAGAAACTTGCTTTGCTTACTTGCTTGGGGCGGAAAGAACCGGGTTCCCGATTGGCTGATTCAAAATTAAACAGCTCCCTCCCTCCCTGGGAACTTCCCATCCTGTGAAGGGTATAAAGGCCTCCCCCGACTGTTAGTCGGGGTCTCACTCACTTCTCTCTGAGTGGGACCCTGTCCGGACAGTTTGTGTAAGCGTCTATACTTGTACTTGTATAAATCCTTTGCTAATCTTTCTGCTTGGTGTTGGTGATTCTCGGGTGTCCTTGGTTGGGACACGGGTCGCATTTACCGGGGAACTTGACTCCAGGCGTGTGGCTCCCGGACCGCAACAAAAGGAATACAGATGAAAGTGGAATCATATTTTCAATATGCTAAGAGTATATCCCTATCAAGCTACTTCTGTACTCATTGAAGATAACTATCATGAATGAGGAACAACAAAAAAGGGATTTTTACAACATAAACTGCAGGTTTTATGGAAATAATTCATTAATAAGGGAACGTAAATAAGATAATGCAGGCTATCAAGGGGAATATTGCCAATACTCTTAAATGTAATAGAATGGGATCTAAAATATGCGGTGTTTCCATTTAGAAAAAATCACAGATAACAATTTAGCACAGATGGTGCTTCAAACAGCCCCTAAATTCCAGTGGCTTAAAATGAAAAGTTTATTTCTTGTCTGTGCTATATGTTAAACACTAGCTGGCTGGAGGTTTCGTCTTCATCACGACTACACTCATGGAATAGCCATTACTTAGAACATTCATCAAATCACAAGGAAAGAGATCTCTGAGGGCCTCCATTGTCGTTAAGTGGTCTGGTCTAGAAAAGGAACATATTATTTTCATTCTCAGTCAATGGCCAGAACTAACTCATGGACCCACCCATCCCTAAGGGATTATTAATCACCATGTGCTCAGAGGAAGAAATAACCCAAAATCTTGGAAAACATTATTAATGACTACCACATATGGACAAGTAATGTATTTAACAGGAAGAATGTCAAAGAACAAACAAAACATATGTTGATACATATGTAGATGTGCTGGCGAGTTCTAGTGGAAATTTTCTCCTGATTGCTTCATATGAAACAAGATTACCATCTGAGATTGAAGAAGATGTATGAAGCATTAGACAAGAGAGGAAAAGACATGAAATAGAACAGAAAAATAGGGTAAATGAACTAGAGAAATAATTATGATTTTCAGTCAGCATAAAGTGCCTACATGATATTAAAAAACATAAATTAAATGGGCACAATTAACTGGATTGTGTGTTTTTCCCAGTCACATTCAACTGGTACAAAAAGGGGGAAGGTTGTATTTAACAAGGCTACAGATTTACCAAGACAGCATGCAAGGGAGAGGGAGGTAAACAAGTTGAGAGTGTATGCATTTTTTAAAAATTTATTTTATTGTAGTACAGTTGATTTACAATGTTGTGTTAGTTTCTGAGCATGTATGCATTTTAATGATAAAGGCCACATGCAAAAAAAAAAACCTACAAAAGAGGAAAAAAGTGCATGAGGATGAGGAGGGTGAAAAATTGTAAAAGAAAAATTATGAGGTCCTTGGAAGTCAAAGATTTTATGGAGTTGAGATGCCAGAGAAAGTGAGATGGAAATTGTAGAAATGGTGGTTAGAGAGTGAGATGTTGAATTAGTTATTGTTAATGACTGGAAGATAGTGGTTGGGTGCAGTACAAGCAAGATCTCTGGGGGTAGATGAATTCAAGGAATTGAGAGGACAGTGTATTAGAAGAGTCCCTTAGTTATGTCTATACTAAAATCACTAAGGTTAGAGATGGGACAGTATAAGAGCAACTGATAGTGAGAATGTGCTAAAATCTTCAAAAAAGATTGAGGATTAAGAGATAACTGATAAAGGAGTGACTGGTAGCTAGTTTGAACATATGCAATTCAAAGATATGGGTAGGAATGGCTTTAAAAGTGACAAAGAGCAAAGAGGACTCCTATACCACCTCCAAGCTCAGTGATAGGAGAGGTGTAGGACTGATAACAGGCACAGTCCATTTTAGTGACCTCAGGGAATATCCAGATTTCAATGACAGCTAGTGAGTATATAGACAATATTGGTGACAGTGGGAAATAAGTGCCAGAGTCCACTGTGAAAGAAATCCAAAAGTTGGAAATGAGTGGGAGATAGAGGTAGAGGTAGAATAAGAAAACATGAAGCCATATGACATTTAAAGAGTGAAAAAATAATGGGAGCATGGAATTTAGATGTTAACTGGCATTAAGTGAGATAAAGGATATAATCAGATTAGTTCTGCTGAACTGCTGGCAGATAGTAGTGGTAAGGTTGGGAAGTAAAGGAAAGTGAGTGTTGAAAGCTCAAAACCCTTCCAAAGGAGACATGGAGGCCTGGAGATTATTCCATGGGAACTGGGCTTCACTCTTTCAAATACATATAAGGAAACTCCTAGGGGGACAGTGTTTTTCACAAACAATGTAAGAGACTAAGGTTATCATTCAAAATCATGAAAACAGATCTTAACTTTACCAAGAAGAGTATGTCATATTATTTTTATTTAATTATATCTGTGTGCCCGTTGGAAGTAAAATATGAGTATTTTTTTTCTTCTATTATATTTTTACAGCACATATAAATCACTTTTACCCTAACAGTATTTTAAAATTAAAACATAGGGGCTTTTATAATCTAAGCATTTAGCAGAACATGGATCAATCAAAGAAAATGTAATTTTCTTCTTTAAAAGTAAATCTCTGCTTCAGGCATTGAATATCCTGCTTGAGTTTCCAGCCAATAAATAATAAACTAATACTATATCTTCAATTAAGCAGACACATTCCTAAAGGACATCTAGGATAGATAACATTACTCTTCAGAAACTTATTTTCTATGGATGAAAAAACAATCCAATGTACTAATTCTCATGCCTGAATCATTACCATTTTTAGCTCTAAAACTGATGCAACTAAAACACTTTCTGGAATTTTGAAAAAAGTTAGAAAGCACAGCCTTTGAAAAAACCGCAGTGACTGCCTAACATGAAATATGAATAACGGCATATAATTTCCAGTGAAGGCATAGCCTTTCTCGTTTCTGTTCTCACTGATTTTAACATGGCTGGCTAATTCACCAAGAAATGGCTCACAGGAGGTGAGCATTAATGGAGACAGATTATGAACACAATTCTACATCATAGGTTCGTGGGATGACGTATCAAATCCAACCAGCAATAGTCAATATGGGAATAAATGGATCTTTTCTTCCTCATTTGTACTGAAAACTCTATTATTCCTTCTAACGTCAACTGTCAATTTAAGAAAAGCACATCACCCAAATATGGCCTACTTTTTCTTATATATACAACACACACACCCCAAACTATACAGGAAGTTTATAGTAAATGGCTCTAAATATTAAGAAGAAAAATAGAACCAGCTCATGATTTATTGCCCCTACATGGGCATAAATGCATCTCTTACATTTCTTCTATTTTTAAGGTTTTTAAAGAATATAGAGATACCTCAAAAAGTTTATGAAGTTAGCCAGTGAAAGAGCTGGAAATACTAAATCTCATAATTCTAAGTTCAGAGTGGCTTCAGTTTGCTGCAATGCGGTTTTGTCTTGAAGAAAGTGAGTCAGAAAATTGAGAATCACATTTATGATCTTATTCAAAACATATAAATGTAAAATAGTTTTAGAACTATTTTGTTTACCATATTAGTCATAGTTTAAAAAAAATACCATGCAGTCCCATTTAATTTATTTGTCTGCTCATTTAACATGAAGGTATAATTTAAAATGTTTGATTCTTTCTATCCCTAGTAAACCAACAAACCCTCGCATTTCAAGTGGACAAAACATAATAGTTTGATGTCTCCAAATTTAATGTGCATTGTGTTATCCATGTAATAATTGAGAGATATGGGAAACTGTCCCTCACCTAGTTCCTCTCCTTCCTCTTCCTTCCCTGCCCCCCATAAAATTACAATATAATGGATAGGTATTTTTAACTTTTGTTTGACAATCCTTATTTCATAAAAATGAAAACAAAAATCTAATACAATTTTAAACCTTTATACTGATTAAATTTCATACTGTATGTTCTATAATCAGAATATTAAAAAGAGATCAAGTACATGTGATATTAAGCTTATAATCAGAATATTATTTTTATTAAGATATACCTAACATAATATTAGTTCACTCTTTTAAAGTTTAAAACTCAGTCATTTTTAGTATATTCACAAAGCTACAAAACCATTGTCATGATCTAATCCCAAAACATCTTCGTCATCACAAAAACAAACCTCATACCCATTAGCAGGCATTCCTCATTTCCCCCTAACCACAGCTACCTTCTGGAAATCACTAATCTATATTCTGTCGCTATGGATGTGCATATTCTGGACATTTCACATAAATGAAATCATGAAATATGTGGCCTTAAGTGTTGGCCTTCTTTCACCTAGCAGGTTTTCAAGGTTTATCCATGTTCTCTCACGTATCAGTACTTCATTCCTTTTTATGGCTGAATATTCCATTGTATGGCTATATGTAATTTGTTCATCTATTCATAAAATGATTAAATTCAGGTTGTTTCCAATTTTTGTCCATCGTGAATAATGCTACTATGAACATCCATGTAGATGCTTTTGTGAGGACACATGCTTTCAATTCTCTTGGGTACATACCTAAAAGTAGAATTGCTGGTTCAAAATCAGTTATGTGGTCAAACTTGGAAATTAATTGCTGTGATATATATATATATATATATATATATATACACACACACACACACACACACACACACACACACACACACACATGTATGTGACAGACAAAAGTAAATACAGTTGACCCTTGAACAACATGGCTTTGAACTGTGATGGTCCATTTATAGGTGGATTTTTTTCACTAAATACCTAATACAATACTACATGATTTTGCAGTTGGTTGAGTCCATGTATGCAGAACCTCAGGTACGGAGGGCTTACTGTAGAGTTATACATGGATTTTTCAACTGTGTGGAGGGTCGGTGCCCATAATCCCTACGTTGTTGAAGGGTCAACTGTAAAACATCTATCATTTATCATATATCATTTCATTTACTCTTAATTTCCCTATTACTTTGTGATGCTCTCTCTCTTTTTTTTTTTTTTTAATAATTTTTAGTTTCTTGAGTTGTCATCCAACTATACCAAGTTTCAATTTCCCCATTATATCATTTTTGATTAGGGAATGTATATCTTTTACATATGATCTTCCAGAGATTAATTTAATTTGTATTAACATAAAAAGTGGTTGATAGAACTTGCAAAAAAAAAACTATTTATACTTAATACAGGATAACAAAACTTTAAGTATTTATATAAACATTTAAAATTAATAAATGTTCCAGAAAATGATTTGGCATCATAGACAGCACTAAAAAAAAAAAAAAAAAAAAAAAAAAAAAAAAAATTTTTTTGCTGTAGAATAATTAGATGCTGTGGTTTACTGGGAAAGCTGAAGTTTTGGAACTTAACAAATATGAGCTTAATGCCATCTACATCATAAGTCTTACAATATTGAGTTAATCTCTTTCCCCAATGTTTCTTCATCATTTAAAGAGGAATAAGAAATTTGCTATATGAGACTGATATAAGAATTAGGTGAGATATATAGTCCAATATAGTTGCATAGTAAACATTAATCACCATCCTCTCATTTCCCCATGAAGCAAATAAGACTAATCAGGAAGAGAGTCAACTGAAACAACAGCTGCTAATCAACCAAAGAGAAAAATATATGAATCAGTAGAGAATACAACTAGTTCAATGCGTTCCAGGAAAGCATCTTGCCTTTTCTTCTCATATTTCTACTTCCAATCTATTATACAACAGTATGTTAACAGTTTTTCTCCAATGTACCTTTGCATTTATGAAGTTACAGACTCTGTGTTCATATGTACCTAGTTTAAAACATAACTTGCTAACATTTAACAAGGACATAGAAGAACTAAAAAGCAAACAAACAATGATGAACAACACAATAAATGAAATTAAAAATTCTCTAGAAGAAATCAATAGCAGAATAACTGAGGCAGAAGAACAGATAAGTGACCTGGAAGATAAAATAGTGGAAATAACTACTGCACAGCAGAATAAAGAAAAAAGAATGAAAAGAACTGAGGACACTCTCAGAGACCTCTGGGACAACATTAAATGCACCAACATTCAAATTATAGGGGTCCCAGAAGAAGAAGAGAAAAAGAAAGGGACTGAGAAAATATTTGAAGAGATTATAGTTGAAAACTTCCTTAATATGCGAAAGGAAATAGTTAATCAAGTCCAGGAAGCACAGAGTGTGCCACACAGGATAAACCCAGGGAGAAACACGCCAAGCCATATATTAATCAAACTGTTAAAAATTAAATACAAAGAAAATATATTAAAAGCAGCAAGGGAAAAACAACATTAACACACAAGGGAATCCCCAAATGGTTAACAGCTGATCTTTCAGCAGAAACTCCGCAAGCCAGAAGGGAGTGGCAGGACATATTTAAAGTGATGAAGGAGAAAAACCTACAACCAAGATTACTCTACCCAGCAAGGATCTCATTCAGATTTGACACAGAAATTAAAATCTTTACAGACAAGCAAAATCTAAGAGAATTCAGCACCACCAAACCAGCTTTACAACAAATGCTAAAGGAACCTCTCTAGGCAAGAAACACAAGAGAAGGGAAAGACCTACAATAACAAACCCAAAACAATTAAGAAAATGGGAATAGGAACATACGTATTGATAATTACCTTAAATGGAAATGGATTAAATGCTCCCACCAAAAGACATAGACTGGCTGAATGGATACAAAAACAAGACCCATATATACGCTGTCTACAAGAAACACACTTCAGACCTAGGAACACATACAGACTGAAAGTGAGGAGATGGAAAAAGATATTCCATGTAAATGGAAATCAAAAGAAAGCTGGAGTAGCAATTCTCATATCAGACAAAACAGACTATAAAATAAGGACTGTTACAAGAGACAAAGAAGGACACTACATAATGATCAAGGGACTGATCCAAGAACAAGATATAACAATTGTAAATATTTATGTACCCAACATAGGAGCACCTCATTTATAGCCAGGGATTTTAACACCCAACTTCACCCAATGGACAGATCATATGTATATATATAACTGATTCATTTTGCTGTAAAGCAGAAACTAACATACCATTGTAAAGCAATTATACTCCAATAAAGATGTTAAAAAAAAAGCTGTACATATTTAATGTATACAACTTGATGACTTTAGGGATAAGTATACACACACACACAAAAATAAGGAAACACAAGCTTTAAATGATACATTAAACAAGATGGAATTAATTGATATTTATGGGACATTCCATCCAAAAACAACACAATACACATTTTTCTCAAGTGCTCATGGAACATTCTCCAGGATAGATCATATCTTGTGTCACAAATCAAGCCTTGGTAAATTTAAGAAAATTGAAATTGTATCAAGTATCTTTTCTGCCCACAATGCTATGAGACTAGATATCAATCACAGGAAAAGATCTGTAAAAAATACAAACTCATGAAGGCTAAACAATACACTACTTAATAACGAAGTGATCACTGAAGAAATCAAAGAGAAAATTAAAAAATACCTAGAAACAAATGACAGTGGAGACACGACGACCCAAAACCTATGGGATGCAGCAAAAGCAGTTCTAAGAGGGAAGTTTACAGCAATACAATCCGACCTTAAGAAACAAGAAACATCTCAAATAAACAACCTAACCTTGCACCTAAAGCAATTAGAGAAAGAAGAACAAAAAAACCCCAAAGTTAGCAGAAGGAAAGAAATCATAAAGATCAGATCAGAAATGAAAAGGAAATGAAGGAAACAATAGCAAACATCAATAAAACTAAAAGCTGGTTCTTTGAGAAGATAAACAAAATTGAAAAACCATTAGCCAGACTCATCAAGAAAAAAAGGGAGAAGACTCAGATCAATAGAATCAGAAATGAAAAAGGAGACGTAACAACTGACACTGCAGAAATAAAAAAGATCATGAGGGATTACTACAAGCAAATACCTGCCATAAAATGGACAACCTGGAAGAAATGGACAAACTCTAGAAAAGCACAACCTGCCAAGACTGAATCAGGAAGAAGTAGAAAATATGAACAGACCAGTCACAAGCACTGAAATGGAGACTGTGATTAAAAATCTTCCAACAAACAAAAGCCCAGGACCAGATGGCTTCACAGGCGAATTCTATCAAACATTTAGAGAAGAGCTAACGCCTATCCTTCTCAAACTCTTCCAAAATATAGCAGAGGGAGGAACACTGCCAAACTCATTCTACGAGGCCACCATCACCCTGATACCAAACCCAGACAAAGATGTCACAAAGAAAGAAAACTACAGGCCAATATAACTGTAGAACACAGATGCAAAAATCCTCAACAAAATACTAGCAAACAGAATCCAACAGCACATTAAACGGATCATACACCATGATCAAGTGGGGTTTATTCCAGGAATGCAAGGATCCTTCAATATACACAAATCAATCACCATGATACACCATATTAACGAATTGAAGGAGAAAAACCATATGGTCATCTCAATAGATGCAGAGAAAGCTTTCGAGAAAATGCAACCCCCCTTCATGATAAAAACCCTGCAGAAAGTAGGCATAGAGGGAACTTTCCTCAACATAATAAAGGTCATATATGACAAACCCACAGCCAACATTGTCCTCAATGGTGAAAAACTGAAACCATTTCCATTAAGATCAGGAACAAGACAAGGTTGCCCACTCTCCCCACTATTATTCAACATAGTTTTGGAAGTTTTAGCCACAGCAGGCAGAGAAGAAAAAGACATAAAAGGAATCCAAATCAGAAAAGAAGAAGTAAAGCTGTCACTGTTTGCAGATGACATGATTCTATACATAGAGAATCCTAAACATGCTACCAAAAACTACTAGAGCTAATCAATGAATTTGGTAAAGTAGCAGGATACAGAATTAATGCACAGAAATCTCTTGCATTCCTATACACTAATGATGAAAAATCTGAAAGTGAAATGAAGAAAACACTCCCATTTATCACTGCAACAAAAAGAATAAAATACCTAGGAATAAATCTACCTATGGAGACAATAGACCTGTATGCTGAAAATAATAAGACACTGATGAAAGAAATTAAAGATGATAACAAATACATGGGGAGATAGACCATGCTCTTGGATTGGAAGAATCAACACTGTGAAAATGACTACACAACCCAAAGCAATCTACAGATTCACTGCAATCATTATCAAACTCCCCCTGGCATTTTTCACAGAACTAGAACAAAAAATTTCACAATTTGTATGGAAACACAAAAGACCTCGAATAGGCAAAGCTGTCTTGAGAAAGAAATATGGAGCTGGAGGAAGCAGGCTCCCTGACTTCAGACTATACTACAAAGCTATAGTAATCAACACATTATGGTACTGGCACAAAAAGAGAACTATAGATCAATGGAACAAGATAGAAAGCCCAGAGATAAACCCAAACACATATGGTCACCTTATCTTTGATAAAGGAGGCAAGAATATACAGTGGAGAAAAGACAGCCTCTTCAATAAGTGGTGCCTGGAAAACTGGACAGGTACATGTAAAAGAATGAAATTAGAACACTCCCTGACACCATACACAAAAACAAATGCAAAATGGATTAAAGACCTAAAGGTAAGGCCAGTCACTATCAAACTCTTAGAGGAAAACATAGGCAGAACACAGTATGACATAAATCACAGCAAGATCCTTTTTGACCCACCTCCTAGAGAAATGGAAATAAAAACAAAAATAAATAAATGGGACCTAATGAAACTTAAAAGCTTTTGCACAGCAAAGGAAACCATAAACAAGACCAAAAGAAAACCCTCAGAATGGTAGAAAATATTTGCAAATGAAGCAACTGACAAAGGATTAATCTCTAAAATTTCCAGGCAGCTCATGCAGCTCAATATCAAAAAAACAAAAAAACGAATCCAAAAATGGGCAGAAGTTCTAAATAGACATCTCCAAAGAAGATATACAGATTGCCAACAAACACATGAAAGAATGCTCAACATCATTAATCATTAGAGAAATGCAAATCAAAACTACAATGAGATACCATCTCACACTGGTCAGAATGGCCATCATCAAAAAGTCTAGAAACAATAAATGCTGGAGAGGGTGTGGAGAAAGGGAACCCTCTTGCACTGTTGGTGGGAATGTAAACTGATACAGCCAATATGGAGAACAGTATGGAAGTTCCTTAAAAACCTAAAAATAGAACTAACATACACCCCAGCAATCCCTCTACTTGGCATATACACTGAGAAAACCATAATTCAAAAAGAGTCATGTACAAAAATATTCATTGCAGCTCTATTTACAATAGCCAGGACATGGAAACAACCTAAGTGTTCACTGACAGATGAATGGATAAAGAAGATGTGGCACATACATACAATGGAATATTACTCGGCCATAAAAAGAAATGAAATTGAGTTATTTTAATGAGGTGGATGGACTTAGAGTCTGTCATACAGAGTGAAGTCAGTCACAAAGAGAAAAACCAATACCGTATGCTAACACATATATATGGAATCTTAAAAAAAAAAGTTCATGAAGCACCTAGCCGCAAGATGGGAATAAAGACATAGACCTATTAGAGAATGGACTTGAGGATACAGGGAGAGGGAAGGGTAACCAGAGCAAAGTGAGAGAGTGGCATGGACATATATACACTACCAAATGTAAAATAGCTAGCTAGTGGGAAGCAGCCGCATAGCACAGGGAGATCAGCTTAGTGCTTTGTGACCACCTACAGTGGTGGGACAGGGAGTGTGGGAGGGAGGGAGACACAAGAGGGAAGAGATATGGAGACATATTTATATGTATAACTGATTCACTTTGTTATAAAGCAGAAACTAACACACCATTGTAAAGCAATTATACTCCAACAAAGACGTTAAAAAAAAAAAAACAAAAAAAAAACTTGGTGACAGAATGGCTAGATTAGAATAACACAGTTTGAGAAAGCAATATTTCAAAATGAAATCCCAAACTTAAAATCTCATTAATTCAGAATCGGTTAAAGGGAGAGTCTGTGTATATTTGAAATAATTCTGAATTATCAAATAATTGTTTCTTCTGTTGTAGAAAGAACAGTGATTATTGAATGAGGGTCCAGACAAAAAAAAAAAAAATTGAATTATATACATCACCTGCTATTAATCAATATTTTATTTGAATTCTGGAAAACCCATAACACTGCCTGTTTGTTCTGATCACCCCCAAAAACTTTAGCAAAGCCCCTAGTGCCCTCACCAAAAATGTCTGTATCCTAATGCATGGAACCTGTAAATATGCCACCTTATATGGAAGAAGGTGTTTGCAGATGTCATTAAGGTTAAGGACTTTGAGATGGGGAGATTCTCCCCAGATTACCCAGTTGAATCTAAAATAATCACATAAATTCTTAAAAGCAGAGACCCTTTCTCAACTGGGGACAGACAGAGAGATGTGATGACAGAGGAGAGATGGCAGTGTGAAAAGAACTCGACCTGCCATTGCTGGCTTTGAAGAAGGAGGAATAGAGTCACCAGAAGCAAGAAAAGGCAAGGAGACAGATTCTCCCCCTTGAGTCCCCAGACAAGAACACAACCCTGTCTGCAACTTGATCTTAGCCCAGTGAGACTGTGTCAGGTTTCTGACCTACAGAACTCTAAGATAATAAATTTATGTTGCTTTGAGCCACTCAATCTGTGATAATTTGTCACAGCAGCAATAGAAAACAGGTACAAATATATCTTTTCCCCTGGGCATGTCCTAACCTATAATTCCACAGTTACCTAGTACTGTTATACCGACTTCCAGCTGCATAGCACTTTTTAACCTCAATGTCTCTATACTTTTTCACTTATTCATTTAATAAACATTCTCCAAATTAGACAAGTCTCAGATGCTAGATCTCCAATGTACTTTTTCGTTTCTTCTATTGTATCCAAAATATCCCAACCACGTACCTTATAAGTTATGATAAATGAATGAAAAGCAAGGCAACATTTGGTAATAACATTTTAAAAACAGCTACTGTTTACAGGATGTCTAGTATGTTCTAGACACTTTATATATGTAATTTCCTATTTTCACAGTCAAATGCAAGATAAGTATTATTATAAACTTTTTTTTTTTCTTTTTTTGCGGTGCGCGGGCCTCTCACTGCTGTGGCCTCTCCCGCTGCGGAGCACAGGCTCTGGACGCGCAGGCTCAGCGGCCATGGCTCATGGGTCCAGCCGCTCCGCGGCATGTGGGACCTTCCCGGACCGGGGCACGAACCCGTGTCCCCTGCATCGGCAGGGGTACTCAACCACTGCGCCACCAGGGAAGCCCTATAAACATTTTTGAGGTGTAAAAATTGTGGCTTTAACAGACATAGTTTGCCTTTGTCCAGTAAGAGGATTTAAACCCAGGTCTGTGAAACTTCAACTTGCTTGAGAACAAAACCTTATGTTGTATAACATTTTGCATTAATCAGATGATCCCTAGCCTAAAGAATTAGCTCCCTAGCTGTGGAATTTCTAAAGCCAGACATATCCACAGCCATAGCACAGAATTTCAGAGAAATCAGAGCCATCAACTCTGCCCTTCACAAAATCACTACATATCATCTCAATGTTCCAGAACACAAGGAGAAAGATTAAAAAAGCCTAATTCTACAAAAGTTATTAAAGAAACAACAGCACATGATATCAGTAGATAAGGTGGGACATTATCTATGAGATAATTGGATATATAGAATAGATATCCTTTTATAGAATATATAGTTTTCTATAGACTACATATAAAGATTTATGTATTTATTGCAATAGGATATAATTGGAGCATGGAATATCATTACTATCTTAGACAAAAGTGTCCAGGTGGAAGAATTTGTTTTCTCAGTACAAATAAAAGCAAAAAATTAACAGACTTACATTCTATTCTTAAGACCTACTGTGTAGTTAATGTGAATTTAAGTGTTTAGAAATTTTCTTTACTATGTTAACAAGTTTCTCACCAATTCCACCTACATGATAAGCCTGTTAGCAAGTTTCCTTTTAATAATGAGTATAAAGTTAATTTCTAGCCAAGAACTCCTAGTACTATCATGATTTCAATGGTAGTACATTGAAATTGTGATATTCTATTATATGTCTAAAGTAATTTTCGATGGACCTGATGTTTCTTTCTCAAACAATTCAGCTTGTGAATCATATATTTGATGCTCATTCTTAAGAAAGCATTTTTGTATCTAGTGTTGTATTAGTCACAGAATATCAGAGAGCAAAATTGTTTTGAATCTTGCCTTCATGGAGAGTACTCTACAGTGTGGGAAACAGACATAATTAAAGTTTTATAGAATTTCAGGAGAGAAAACTTCTTGGTAGATAGGATCAAGTATATGCCTGAAGAAAAGCAGAAATTATCTAGAAAACACAAGGTTGGGGAGGGAAACTATTATTGGCATAGGGAGCAAGAATAGCTCAAAATAGGACACAAGAGATGTGGTAACATGTTTAGGAGAAATAAAAGGAGCTGTGATTTGTTGTTAAATCCACATTTGCATAATGTCATGACAAAATTTAAGGGATTTTGGGCTTCCCTGGTGGCGCACTGGTTGAGAGTCCGCCTGACGATGCAGGGGACACGGGTTCGTGCCCCGGTCCGGGAAGATCTCACATGCCGCGGAGCGGCTGGGCCCGTGAGCCATGGCCGCTGAACCTGCGCGTCCGGAGCCTGTGCTCCGCAACGGAAGAGGCCACAACAGTGAGAGGCCCCGAGTACCGTAAAAAAAAAAAAAAGAAAAATTAAGGGATTTTAAGCCAGAGGTATTAGTGACACAATGATGTATCTCATGATAGGATAAAATGTGGTTTACCACCCACCTTGGCTTATCTCAAGATCAGCTTTTCTGTCCTGATTTTACATTCTCCTATCTGAAACAAAATGCTTCAAACTAATAAATTAAATGGCTCCTATTTTCTCTATCAACTTCAAGTTAAAAAAGAAGTTTATGCTACTTTCAAATGTTATCTTTAAAATAATGTTTGAAGGGATGTTACTACATACTTTAAACTCATATATACTTGGGTGCATGTAAGTTCTGGAATCTGCCTTTTTGAAACTGTATTCATTCACCTTAAGTAATGTGCTGCTAGCAGTGATATTTGTAAGAACACATAGTTCATATGAACCGAATCTTCACATTTACAAGTGTTTAGCAACATAATCATGAAAATATTTAGAGTACAAAAAATAAAGAATCCATTATTAGAAGTATAACCTCATTTCTTTCTGAAAAGCAATTTGGTAATAAATAGTAAAAGCTTAAAACATTTTATAAACTTTGACCATGTAATTTTGCTTCTAGGAGTCTATCTTATGACAATAAACATAATAAAAATACAGACTTTTCTCTGTTTTCCCACTTCTTGGAAGAAAATCAATTACTTTAAAAGCAAAGGAAAAAAAACACATTTTTAAAACTGTAGGCCCTTTGCAGTATACTGATTAGGTCTAGGCGGGGAAGGAAGGAGATGGAATCTGAGGCCTGCTAGCTATTTGTTATATTTTGTTCAGAGATTAGAAGCAAGTGAGGTAAAATATGAACACCTGATAAACAGTATATGTTGTCTTTCTTATTAAAAGTAAAAATATTTAAAATAAGACCAATAAAGGACTTTAGCTCTGTATAGTGCATAATAAATCAATGCACCATTAAACAAACCCATTGAATATGTGGGGCATTCAATACACTAGCTTTGCTTTTCTCTGTTTGATACAAAATTATAAAAAGGTTACCTTGAATTCCAATTTAATGATACTAATCCACTGTGTACTATTGAAACCAATTTAATATACCCCTTTGAAACAGTGTTGGCTTTGTATTATTCTTTTATTTTATTAACAAAATAAATCTCTTAAAGTGCAGAAAATTCCAGCAGCCTGAAAAGGGCTACTGAATAACATTAAAGTGATTTGGGGTGGATTAAGAGTCTATTAACAAGAAAGTACATATTGAAATATCTCATTACTAAATGTAGGATCTGGAGTGAAATATTCAGCATACAAAAAATGTGTTGTCATGTTCACAATCTAAAACACTGTTGGGAAAATAATTTTATTATGGAGAATTTAGTCTCAGTAAAATTTAAGTGTATGTAGCTGTGGCTTTTCCCCCCCCTCTATTTAAAATTAAAAAATAGCATCAGTGTATCATTTGAGGAGATACTTCGGTTTTTTTGTCACTAAAATGTTAATATGTGAGTATATTTTTATATTTGTGATATAGTAATAATTTGTATGCTTTCCTAAAATTTTCAATTGTACATTTGTATAGCCTTTAACTCTCCCCAGAAGAAAGCTGTCAGCTTTAGGCCAATCCCTTTAGCCAATTCCCAAGGCCCTGTATGTTTATTCCCTCCTTTTTCTGGATACTATTGCTTTTCCTAACTGCTTACTTGTCCTAAGAAGAATCTGGCCTATTCTAATTCTAACAGGAAAGCCTATTTTTGTTGTGTATAAATCTTATTATAATAACAGATTGTATTTAGAAACTGAGCTATAACTCAGTATATGTGAGTGATTTATATAAACAGAGGCTAAAAGGGAAAAAAATATCCATGGCAATAAATCACATATAACAAATTAGAAACAGCATCTAGGCATTTGTATTGTTTTCTCATCAGCTCTAATTCAAATGAGTAAAAGGTAGTATCATGATATCTGCAATGGTTTTAGCTAAACTGATCTCCCAAAATTGAGTAGAGGTGAAGAAAATAGCACCTAGATAATCTTCCTGCTCATTAAGTCTCTCTTTCCAAGCTGTACTTCCTTATACATCGTCATCACTTCAAGGTCACAGTGAAAAAGAGTCATCTGTAGTGGTCTCACAGAGATTCTCAGATTGAGATTACATAAAGTCATCACTACCTTCTAGTGTTTTCTTTTGTTTGTTTGTTTGTTTGTTTTACCTTCTAGTGTTTTGAATGAGGAGTTGACAAATTTTGTTTTATCTTTCCCTGAAAATTATTCTGATCCCTCCTTAAGGAATGAAAAAAATCACAGATAGATATATTGTCTCAAAAAGGATGCTGGTTCATTTCTTTAAGAAGAGAACCAAGAGATCTAGTGTCAGATAAGTTCTAGAAGTAGAGGAAGGCAGAGGTAAATGTCCAGAAAAAGAAAAGCTCTCTCGAGCTCTCAGCACGGTCCTTGTGGGTTTTCTCGATTCTGACTACCCAACTAGCTATAACTGGTGTTAGGCAGGTAGATGGTTTTACGCAGATAGATGGTCTAGGGCTATTTCCAACTGAGTGATTAAGAAAAATGACTCGAAATGACATATAATTCTCATTGTATAATAAAAGAAAGCTTACAAGTAGTCATTATTTATTATAAAAGAATGAATAGCTAAATGAGTGAATGAATGGATGGATGGGACAGATGGATCAATTCACCATTTGTTCTGAAGTTTAACAATATTAATTAAAGAATTACACAGTTTTTGAAAAAAAGATGTAAATACTTCACACATACATATGACACAAGTAATTTCAAATCAACTAGATTTTATTTAAAATGGTTAAGGTATTTTAAGAAGAATAAAATTATTCAATCATTTTGGATCATCTGGAAAGGGAGAATAAAGGCCATATAGACTACAAAAAATGGCAAAAAGGATATACCTATATATTATTGTTTAAAACTAAAGGACTTTAACGTGGAAAAACAAAGAACAAAAAACATGACCAAAACATAGTGTGACAAAAACCTGTAAAGTTATACACCACAAATATATAAAGAGTTCATATATTAAGAATAAAATTTTGAGTCTCACTAACGATGAAATGCAAAGTTCATGAAAAGGAAGTTTAATTAAGAAACAGAAAATTTTAGTCAGAAACACAAAAATATTTACTTAACAATATGCTAGTATTTTATTAACTCCTAAAACTTGGAAATAATTATGGCTAATTCTGTGGAGGGAGGTCTTATTGCAAATATTATCAAGCTTTTGCAAAAACCAAATTAGTAATACAATAGAAGAGTTAACTATATACTCATCCCATTCCGTTGCAAAATGTCTATCACAACAAAATAATCCAAAATATGTTTTAAATGAAGATGTTCATTGCAGTATTATTTTAATTACCAAAAATTAGGAGCCATTTACCTTTCCATCAATTAGGAAACAATTATTTATACTACTTTCTCTCAAAGGAAGAGTATGCAGCTAATACGGGGATTTTGAAAACTAATGTGGCATGAAAATATTCTTTGACACAGCTTAAATAGAAAATAGTATTCCAGAGTATATAGATTCTGACTGCAACTATTTAAAACTTATTTAAAACTATTAATGGTAATAAACAATGGAAACATATATCAAAATTGTAGTAGCAGGTGTGATTAGTTAATGAAGACATGATTCATTTTGTTATTCATTTTTTTCATGTGATTATTCTGCTTTTATTATTAGTTAAATAAACAATCACAGGCAGATGGATAGGTAAAGGAGGTAAATTCACCTCTTTTAATTTGGTTTTCCTCTTTATAATACACATAGGTAAACATATATGACAGATAAAATTTTAATTAGAAGGGAATTTTAGATTATTTTTAATATGGTTTAGTTCTCCCAAACTATGCTTCAACGGAGAAAATCCAGAAGGTTAATTGTCAATTTCGTCTGCATTTCCCTCCCTCCTGAATTATTTTCCATTTAGTTAACAAAGAGGTGGATTTGTAGCTAAACTGCCATCAAGTTACTTAATTCAGTCTGAACGTGTTCCTAAAGGGAACCACTAATAACAGAAAGAATTGCTGGCATGAACAAAATTTTTTGAGGAATTAAAGTGTTTAACCAGGCAGTGAGGACATTAATAATTTATAAAGTAAGTCAGCACATAAAGCAGAAAGAGCTGACTTTCAACCACAATAGAATAATCAAGAAACCTGCTGAGAAGATGTTGAGAGTGCTGATAAGCTTCAAAATAATAGGCTTTTTTGACCTCTCTAAACAGTTGCCACATTTGATCACAAAATGCAAGTTTAAAAAGGTCTTATATTTAGAACATATCTTTCTGTTCATAACATAATTATGGACTATGTACAAAGTCTAATCATATTCTTTTTCAAAGAAAGAACATTTGATGGTACTTATTAATAAGATTTCTTCTTATTACTAAGATGATTACATATCTGTTTCTAGGTAGGGCAAGAAATGTAACAGAATCTAAAATAAAGACAATACTTTTGAGTGAACAAATGCATTTTTAAAGAATACCAGTGGCTCAAATTTGAAAAGTTTTAATAAAATTGATGACTATTTTTTTTGTCTGAAAATAATCTATAGTATGGAAATTTCCTCAATTCCAGGGTAACTACTAAACACAGTACAAGCATAGGGACTCCCCTACTTAGCAACAGAGCACGACTTGTGTGCCATCAAGGTTTCTCTGACAACCCATAGCCCTGAAATGCCATGAATACAATAACAATCTAAATCAAAGTGAGGCATGCATCCATACTTAAATATGAACTTTTCTAGAGGAAGCAATGTATTAAGTTGTTGTATATCTTCCTTTCTTTCAGAATTAATGAACTCTCAGTTTTCAGCTTACTAACTGGCTGACTACAGAAAAGACTAATTTTCTGGAACTAAGTGCTGGCCAGGGGGATATAAGTGGAAGTGATAGGTGTTAGCCTCTGCGAACATTCTCTGAAGCATGGTTGCTGTTTTGCCTTTGGCCCATTCTCACATTTCCTTTCTCTCTCCTGCTGCCTGGAAGATAAATGCTGCTTTTTTTTCAACAAGGATGCCAAGGGTCACACCACAGAGATGGAAGAACTGTGAGCTAAAAGGGGCCTGGGTTCCTGAGCAGTTCGTGGAGCCGAGCCAAGTTACTAACACTTAACCTCATATTTCTAGCCATTTATAAAAGACGAAAATGCATTTCTGCCCTTTGATCAGCCATTGTTATTATAGGTCAGTGAAACTTACAGCCAAATATAATTCTAACTATTATTTTACAGGTGAGAATACAAGCCTGTACATATCCAATGCCTTTAGAGGTGCACTGCTCAACATGGTAGCTACCAGACACACGTGCCACTGAGCACTTGAAACATGTAGTTAGAATTCAGATGTATTTTAAGTGTAAAATATACAGCACATTTTAAGACCTATGATAATAATATTTTGGATATATTATGTTAAATATACAACTAAAATTATGTTCACCTAAGATGTGGGGATTTTTTAAATGTCATTCCTAGAAAAACTTAAATTACTTGTAAGGCTTTACATTTCTGTTGGGCAGAGCTTTTCTAGAGGTTACAATGCAGACAAGATATCTGAACTCCTGCCTCTCAGTTACAACCTTTCTTTGTCAGACCAAACAACTTATACAGTGTGGTAAGGGGTACAGTTGGGTTATGTTGGTAGATGTCATCAGGATTGAAATGAGCAACATAAAAAGCATGACTTCTTCTAATTTAAAAAAGGCCCCAAGTCAGAAGGATGTGAATAATTCTAAGAACATGTATTTGCAGCACAACCTCAGCTGGAATGGTCAGATAATAGAATCGGGGATGATAAGCTTTCCAAACTGGTAAAATTTTAAGTGATGACAATGTCTAGGTGGAATGAATGGGCATGGTTTGCTTAAGTGGACAGATGAAAACGCTGAGATAATGTGGTAAAAAAATTTGTAAAGTTCTGGGTTAACCCATTTTTATGAAATTTAATTCTGATAATAATTTATAATTCATTTTTTCTTTTCCATTTTTAATTTTATTTTGTGTTAGGAACACAACATGAGATCTACCCTCTTAACAAATTTTTAACTGTATAATACAGTATTGCTGACTATAGGCGCAATGTTGTATAACAGATCTCTAGAGCTTATTTATCTTGTTAAACAGAAACTTTAGGCCTGATGATTGGTAATTCCCCATTTCCCCCAGCAACCACCATTCCACTCTTTAATTCTACAAATTTGACTATTTTAGATACCTAATATAAGTTCAATCATGCAGTATTAGTCTTTCTATGACTGGCTTATTTCATTTAGCATGTCTCAAGGTTCATCCACGTTGTTGCATATTGCAGAATTTCCTTCTTGTTTAGAGTTGAATAATATGCCAATATATGTACATACTACATTTTCTCTATTCATTCTCATTGTTTCCTAGTTTTCTTCAAGCTTAATGCTGATGCTAGATATTTTCTGACCCATCGAAGTCCACCGCTTCTCTCAGTAGCCCCTGCATACCCAGCTACTTTCCCTGGGATCCAAAACCCATTCCCTCCTCTTCCCCCTTCTATCCTTGTTATCGATTATCCAATTAGTCTTCACACAAACCTAAGAGAAAGGTATTATTATTATTATTATTATCATTATTATCATCATCTCTATTTTAAAGATGGGGAAACCAAGCACAAAATGACTAAAATATTTCACCCAAGTTCACACATCTAGGAAGTAGCAGAGTTAGATTTCAATCCAGGTAAAGTGGCTTTAACCTCAAGCACTTAATATTTTATGGTCTATTGTCTCTGGCCTAGTAGCCAATTACTGATTACTTCCCAGCATCCATTCTCTATTTTTTTTTAACCAAAAGTTGAAATATATTTTGGAATCCCTGTGGATCTTGGACAGCTGGGTCCACTCCTGAGGAACCTACTCTTCGCTTCTAACCTCAATGATTCTTCCAATACTGGGCGTGTGGTCTAAGGCAGGTCAACAAGTGTGTCTCTCAGGACTTTGCCTACGAACAAGGTGACAAACTATTCTTTTGCTTATGAATTAGGAAGCATGTAACCTTAACATCTAGCATCAAGAAAAATAGAGAAGACAGAAACAAATATAGAGCTAGAGGGTCCAAAATTCTAAAAATTTTAGAGGGTCCAAAATCGCGACAGTGTCCTAACTTGAAAGTTTGATTTATATCATATATTATCTTCGAATCTTAGAACGGAATGCTTTGTTTTAAAATCTTAATTGTAATTAATTCCTTTAAAGTACTTAAGAATAATTTATCTCTCTTCTTAAATACAACTTTTAGTCCAATGTGTATCTGATAAACATTTTAAATAATCTTGAATCTCTTAATACCAAAATAATTATTTTATTAATGTCTAGGGTAGAAAAATTTATGAATTTTCCATACTTTGTATAAAAATAATGTTTCTGGAAAAATATGTCACATTGTCTAAGAAAAACTACTTTATCATTATAATTTTAAATAACTCATCACAATAAAGAGAGAAACAGTATTTAGCATGTGTACTGTTAATACGATTTCTCTCGAGTTTTACTCAGAAAGTTTTAATTTTTAAAAATCTATATGGTCTCATATGATTAACATGGAAATAAAAATTTTTTTGAATGAGTTTTATGCCAATTTACAGAAATGGAATGGTAACGGACATCTCTGAATTAATGATGAAACTATTTTAAGCCTTTCTTTGTGATAAAACTAGATGACAAATTTACCTAATTTTTCAAGATTATTTTAAAAGTTTCATTGGATGCCTTTGAGATTTTTTTTCCTGTACATCACTGTACCAGTATGCAAATAATGGAAGATTTAGTACGATATTTTATTCATTGCTATGGTATTGTAGAATGTTATTATGTACATTACAGCTAGAAAGCAAATACCTTTCTTATGGTATTGAAATTCTTGGTCCAAAGAAGGGCTTTGATAAAGAGAAATGGATAGATGATATTTTTCAGCAAATATTTTTATTTTGGACAGTTATATTATTTTGCAGATGACACCTGCAGTCATATTTTTTTTACTCTTTTCCTGACCATAAGTAAGGTGGCTTTTATCAAGCTGTAAGCCATATCTTCTACCTGTCATGTTATATTTTAAAAATACTTTTTTTAATGCTGGACCAGTCAAAATGATAGTAATTACATAAAGTATTCAAAGCTGTTAAGGGGAAAGTTATGAACTTTCGAACTGAAACACACACGCAATCTTTTTTAATGTAGAAGAATAAGAAGTCTATAATCCACAAAATAGATAAATTTTAACTTTATATATAATTAGATTAAATAATGTTCAGTGGAACAGTGTAGACCAACAGTTAATGTAGGACTGATATGTGAGAACCACTGTCTCATGTCAATATATGTCCTACCTAATCTCCTTTTTATTTCCAGAGATATGAATTGTTTCCCCAGAATGGTCTAACCCATTATATTATAGCTAAAAAATGTTAACTTGCTGAAAACTAATTTTTTGTAGTTTACATAGAAGAGTCTAATATGTAAGCAATAATTTCCAAAAATATATTGGAATTTAGAACGCAGAGAATCAGCAGCAGCATAATTATTTGAGCAAGTATATGAACAAATAGTCTCCATTTAGATATGAGAGATAATACATGGAAGAGAATAAATTATACAGAAAGATTTTTTTATTAAACAAGTATTAATGTTTCAGAAGATTATCATTATATACTGACATAAAATGACATTAATATAATAAATATATCTGAAGACATGTAAGCTATCAATAGGTCAGACATCTATTTTTATTAGGTACTCCAAATCCTTAATAACTAAAATCTGCATAAAACACTTTTGTTGGCTTTTCTTACCCAGAGAGTTAAGATAATTGTCTAACAAGCCCGGGCGATAAAAGGAAAAAGCCAAGACCTAAAACTGGAGCTATCAACAAAAACACAGGGGAAGAAATTGAAAGTGAGAAGCACACCTGAAGACAGGTGTCAATAGATATTGCAAAAGAATACACATTTGTAAAAAATAACGATACAATTTTAGAAATAAAAATAGATGATTTAAATACCAAATCAGAGCTGAAATCAGAATTTATGAACCAAAGATGTAATTTCATTTACTTTGTATAAAAAATAAAGAATGTTTATAATTTACTAGTGACTACTGAGGTGGCATAGTAGATATTGCACTCAGTTTGACCTCTGTAGATCTGGATTCAGTTACAGTTCTGCTATGGAAGCTGTTGAACTTCTCTGTGTCTCAGTTTCCTTATGCTTAATACAGGGTAATAGCTGACCTATACTATTCATAGAGTTATTATTATGAAAAAGCAAATGAACTGATATATAAGAAAAAGTTTAGGAAGTTATAAAAACACTGAAGATATTAAGTAAACCATCATCATTATTATACACAGATTATATATAGGGATTATTTTAAATGAGAAATCACTTTTTTTTTTTTTTCCTGCGGTACGCGGGCCTCTCACTGTTGTGGCCTCTCCCGTTGCGCAGCACAGGCTCCGGACGCGCAGGCTCAGCGGCCATGGCTCACGGGCCCAGCCGCTACACGGCATGTGGGATCTTCCTGGACCGGGGCACGAACCCGCGTCCCCTGCATCGGCAGGCGGACTCTCAACCACTGCGCCACCAGGGAAGCCCGAGAAATCACTTTTAATAGCATGTAAATATCTCGTTTGTGCACTGATGAGAAAAAGTAATTACAGTACTGTAGAAAAATTTAAAAACAGAGAAGTATAAAAAAGGAAAAAATTAAATTCACCTGACATCCAAGCATGCACTGATAACCATTATAATACTGATAATATTGTGGTCAACTTTTTTCCATCATTGGAACCACTGCTGCTAATGCTACTAAAACACACACAGACACACAAACACACCTATATACATGGTGTTATATTTAATTTACAGTAATTATATATTTATGCTATGTATCATGTATTGTGCTGTGCTTTTATACACACCATTCCATGTGGAAAATATGCCACAGTTTTAAAATTTCTCATTCTACATTATTTTTAGATAGCTAGACAACACTGCATTGCAAAGAAGTAACTATATTTAAGTACTCTTCTACTGGATATAGGTATTTTCTCAATTCCTACTAATGAAAATAACATGAAAATAAACATTTATAAAATGTTTGTGTGAATCTACTGTTTTTTCTTCAAGGTGAAAGAGAATGAATTTTTTTCCAAATGGTATAAACATAAAGCTCAAGATGCATTGAGTCAAATCCCCTCCAGAAAAGTTATTGAGGCAGCAGGCTATCAACAGTGTAGAAAAGTGTCAATAAAAATAATAAATTTTCTTAAGTGGCTGACTTCATATATCTGGAACATTTAATAATTAAATTATTATTATATAGGATTTGTTATTAATGCTAAGATAAATGATTGCTAAATAAACCAATACATTTATTTCATAACGTATTATATTACATTATAGGAAATAAGCACACTGATCTTTTCAATCTAGATACCCTGGATTATATATACAATATCAAGACAGTTTAGATTAATATATGAATAATAGGTACATTATGAAATAGTATATAATATATTCAGGAATAATTTGGGCATGTGATGTGGATGTGATGAACAGTAAAATCTGTGATTCTCAAATGTATATTTTTTGACTTGGTCTTAGTACAGTAAAGCATTGGTATGTTATATTCTCATTTTTATTGATGGTGCCTTTGTAACTAAATATATTTTTCATTAATTTGTTGTATAAACAAAACAATACCATAAGAATTTTCTAAACTTCCTGACCATAACTGAAGCCAGCTTTGGATAATGTTTTCAGTTGTGGCATAGAAAATTAGAAAGAGTCAGTCTGTCAACGGCAAACGTGAAGCAAATGTAAATTCAGTTGACCTGATACCAACTATGTTGGTCATCAGCCAATAATACCAGATGCGCAAGAACTAGAAGACAGCAGGTGAAATCCATAAACCACAAAAAATTTAATAGCACAGCTCACGAATATAAGAGTATTCAGGTCTAAAATTAACTAGGTTATTAAGAGATGCCTGAAGTCTCATGGAAATTTAAAGGAGAGTCAATGATATTTTGTTGGTTAGGGTGGAAGAAGAATGAGGTGTGGGACAAAAATTCCAATTGCGAGTAATAAAATATTACATAAATACCACAGGCGAAATATATAGCTTAGAATTTTGGACAAAGATGTGTGGATAGGGCTTCCCTGGTGGCGCAGTGGTTGAGAGTCCACCTGCCGATGCAGGGGACACGGGCTCGTGTCCCGGTCCGGGAAGATCCCACATGCCGCCGAGGGGCTGGGCCCGTGGGCCATGGCCGCTGAGCCTGCACGTCCAGAGCCTGTGCTCCGCAACGGGAGAGGCCACAACAGTGAGAGGCCCGCGTACCGCAAAAAAAAAAAGATTTGTGGATGCCTAATCATAGAAATTTTGAGCTCGATTCTGCTTACAGTTAATCAGTCCATCACACAGAGAACCATTTATGAAAACGTTGACAGCTAATATCAATCAAAAAGCCTGAAGGAAAGTAAGGTATAGATTTTGATTCCTTCTTATCGTCAAAGAAATAGTGTTAGAGTTCTCCCAACTATTTCCCCCTAGAAAGTATACGTTTTTTTCCACTTTAAATGTTAGGGGCTTCCCTGGTGGCGCAGTGGTTGAGAATCTGCCTGCTAATGCAGGGGACACGGGTTCGAGCCCTGGTCTGGGAAGATCCCATATGCCGCGGAGCGACTGGGCCCGTGAGCCACAACTACTGAGCCTGCGCATCTGGAGCCTGTGCTCCGCAACAAGAGAGGCCACGATAGTGAGAGGCCCGCGCACCGTGATGAAGAGTGGCCCCCGCTTGCCACAACTAGAAAAAGCCCTCGCACAGAAACGAAGACCCAACACAGCAAAAATAAATTAGTTAATTAAATGTTAGTTATTTTGTTGAAATCTTCTGAATAAAAGCTTTTATCTGCAGGGTTTAGAGGTAAGAATAGATGAAATAATTTACCTGTTTTGCTCTCTCTAAGAAAGCACGATTTTATAGACAGCATCTCTGAATTTATTTGGTAAGTGACTTAGAATAATCAAATGTCAAACAAATGCATTTTTAGTTGAAAATCTTTAAAACCATCTGTAGACCCTAAACAATCTTGATGATCTAGGAAAACATATTGCAGAAAATAAATATTGACTGGACATACATGTTTGACTATTTTACTTCAAACTCTCATTGCTCGACTTGAAAACGTGCACATTCAAAAAGATAATTATAAAATAATTTGAGACAATATTATTTATTTCTCAAATATCTTATTCAACCTTTAAATACTACTCAAGTCAATTGTTTTATCAGTTGCAAAGGAATTATCTGTACTACAAAATTTTCTGTCAACTGCATTTTTGTGCATGTTATGTAATGCACACATATTAGAAGTACATGTTCATTTTTTTAACTTTAGCAGTACTCTATTGCAAAGGTTTAGAGAAAGAATAGTTACAAATAATTACACTAGATAGTGTAATTATATATTCAATTTTTATTACCCGTAATGACAAGGACCTGTTTCAAGGCAATGATAGAATTACTATCGAGTATAGATATGTTCCAAATTTCTACCAACGCTTAAACAATTTAAGCACGGAAACAGAGTATTTTCCAACATTGTATACCCTTCCTAAAATATATCCAGGTTTATGATATTTTAAATAAGAGAATCATCAAAGAAACAGTGGAATTTTTCTTTCTTTCTATGACCTGAGATAAACTAAATCTATCAGTAGAAAAATTTTCAAAGCAGCATGAAATATAATTTGCTGCATTTAGCTTTCACATTGGGGGTGTTAAATTTTGACAGGGAATAAACAACCATAAACTATGTGCAAGAAAGAATATTCTAACAAGTTATAATAGGATGTGTACCCATTCTTTGATTTTTCTCGCCATTAATTATACTATTGTAGTGTTATAATTATCTGTTGGTCATAGTGATAAGCCACTGTGTAATTATTTATCTCCTCTACACTGTGTCTAAAGCATAAAAGAAATAATGACTTGAGCATAGCAAGGATGCTAAATAACCTGCAGCCACCAATAAATATAAGGTAGGTCTGGAAATAGAATACTTCTTATTAATTGAAAGAGGTTAAAAGTAAATTTTAAAGATATTTTCATTAATGAGTAGAAGGAATGTAGCAACATTTCTTTTAAATAAATAATAATGCTACATTTTGCAAAGGAAGCTAATGAAATATTATATTTATGGCTTAAAACCCCAAGCTGAAGTTAACATTTCTATAAAGTTAATTTCAGCTAAAAGATTGTGTTTTAGCGGGAAACCGACTGATTTTGTATTGGCCACTTGTTGAACTACAAGAAATGCTGAAGCAGAAGGTATCTGGAAGGGAAAGAATATTGACAGTCACTGCAGCAAGCATAAATAAGAGTGTCTTGCTGAATGTGTGTGGAAAATAAAGACATTATTTACACTCAATGGCAGTTTCACAATGCTTTTTGGCAAGAAAAGTCAAAAAGAGTTGATTTATGGGCTCCTGTAAGAATTTAAGTAGAGTTCTAAGAAACTAGTCTAAAAATGAATCAGTTGGGGTGAGATGATTAAATATAGGTAGAAAAATTCTAATTCCATTCTAACGAGAATGACCGCACATGCACAATTATGCTTCAGCAGTCCAATGTATTTCAATAACATTAATTTAGGTTCATTTTCATACAATGTTTATTTGCCATAAAAACTATTTTGAGCAAACTAAAGTTAAATCATGTTCCACTGACATAATAGACTATGAGAATTAAATCTTAAATCAGATAAATTTTTCAGAAATATTTAGCCATGCAATAAATAACAACACAAAACACTGACTGTATTTTTATTCATGGAATCTTTAAAAAAGGGAACTTTCGTGAAGAAATAAACTTTCTACAAAACAGGTAAATCTCATTGTCTTCGTATAATGCTAAAATATAAGCATTAACCAATGCTTATGAGCTTCCTGGCAGTCAAAGTAATCAAGGGAAAAAGAAGTTTTGAGGTTATGTGGCTTTCATATCACATTACAAAAAGCACATGAACTCGGGCGGAGAGACAAAAAGTTTTATTAATTCTAACGCTAAAAATGTACTATGCATTCTTTCAAAAGGGAAAATAACTCAGCAGAATAATCAATGTTTGCCAAATGCTTTGTACAAATTAAGTGCTCAATAAATTTAATAAAACATTGTGTGGCTTATTAAAAATAAGCCACACAATATGCATTTAATAGCATTACTAATGTAGCATTACTAATAATTTAATAGCATTACTAATGTAAATGCATTACATTTAATGCATTTAATAGCATTACTAAGATGATTTTGATATGAGCTTTTTCATAGTTTATCTCAGAAAAAAACAACAACACTGTGCTATTAAATGATATTTCTGTTAAACCGGGGCTTTTTAATATTTGGCAGATATCACATATCCCCTTAACAAGCTAGATAAAGACTAGACACTCTTCTCAGAATAAGGTTTAAAAATGTGTAATATTTAAAAATAACATTGCAAAGAAAACTACATCAAAATACAGTTTTCAAAATATTTTTGATGCATACTATTATAATGTGTAGTAGCTATTCTTCAAAGATGGCCCTCAGTGAATCACACGCCACAGTATCCATGCCATTGTATAGATGCCTCTCCTGTTGAATCTGGGCTAGTGGGATTAGTAAAGTTAGGTCATCAGAAAATTTGCAGCTTCTGCCTTGGTCTTGCAGACCAAGGAATGTTTTGGAACACTCCCTTTCAGAATTTAGCTGCTACAGGGCAGAGAGAAACCAGGTGTAGGTGCTCAGGTTGTCAGTCGCCACTAATCTAGCAGCCTACTGCCAGCATCAACTGTCAGTCTTGTGAGTGAGTCAGGTGGAACAACCAGCCTAGCTGAGCCTTCAGATAACTGCAGTCCCAGCTGACATCTGTCTGGGATCTCATGAGAGACCCCCAAGAACCACTTAGTCCAGTAAAAGCAAGGGACTGTAAGAAAGAATAAATCATTGCTTTAAGCTACTAAGTTCTTGGGTGATTCATTAGACAGTCCTAAATAACTGGAGAAATATGATTCTCTATTAATGCATTAAATAATAAGATCACGCAGTATCTAATAACCATAGTGATTTCAAATCAGTGATGAGGGTATTCAAGATTTTTGTTACATCCATAGTTTTCTTTGGAAATATCTGAAATTTCTATTGAGGCTAAAGTCACAGATACTGCCATATAATACTCTGGTTTACTGCTCACATAAGTAATTAAGGAAATGTTCAATTTAATTAAAACTTAGAAATAAAAAATGAACCCTTTTTTCCCCGTTTCCACGTTCATGGATTCTCCCTGAATTCTAAGCATGATTGTAGACTCCATATTAAGAACTCCTGAGCTAAACCACTGCTTGGAGATGTGACAATTGTGGAGAGGATAACTTTTATGTATTACATAAGCTTTGCTTTTTAAATAGGAAAACAATTGCAGCAAGATATTTAATCCGAACTTTGAAGAAAACTATAAGACTACTGTTTATGACATAAAAACTCAACAGTGTATAATGCACCAACATAATGATAAATCCCTCTTGACTATTTAATTGAATTAGCAGCTCAAATATTGATTTTAGAACTAGGAAAATATCAAAAGTTCTAGATTGACACTTTATTGCCACCAAACTTAACTCCATTCAGTTAGCATATGTCTATGCTTACTTTTTCTAGGTCCACTTTCAAATTTTACTGAAATATATCTCTGAAATTATTATTTGATACAGCATCTTCATCACTACACCCATGTTTCTCATTTTTCCCCTACATATTCTAGATGCATGATGACACATATGGTTAATCTTGAGTGCTGACTGAACCTGGAATCTTATACTAATGATCTGAAGCCTAGATCAGAGTCCCAGAGTCCCATAACCACCTTCAAATTCATAATCTTTGCAGAATTTTTTTCAATATCAGGTTAGATCACCAGGTTAGACAGGAAATTTATTTTTTACTGTTATTCATTAGAATAGTAGACTACAGAAAACATTTCAAAAGATAATACCACAGCATATTTCAAGGAACCAAGAGAATATGACATCTTTGGAAAACTAATTTAAAATGTTAAAAGTTATATATAAAAGATTCAGCTCATCTGTCAGTATGTATCAGAGGCTCAGGTATCTAAGAGAAAACTACAAAATAAATTGACCTCTCCTGCCTTTTCAAAAATCTAATTTTGCTGTCAAAGAATTCAATTCATTCTCTCCTATCTTCTCCCAATTTCCAAGTTTCTGAACTATCATTTTATTAAATGTTTCATTTCCACTTGATCTCAATATAGAACTAAAAGCAATGATGCCTTGTGTACAAGAAGAGTGGACTAAATATATGTTGCTAGCGATTTCCTCTTGAGGTCCACGGGCAATCATGGATATATCATGATTCAATTGCCAACTGTTGCTTTTAGCCAACATTTTGTTTATCCTTGAGTGGCTGGTCATTCAAGTTAATTATCACCATCCTCAGAAAAAGCTCCTGTTGCATAGTGAAAGCTCTGACTCTTTATTTGGTTACAGATAATCTCCTATAGCTTTCAGAAGCATTATTAACAAACAAATTGAAGTCATTTAATCAGCAGCTGACATTTTAAAATCATTTCTTTTGTGTAGTCTCCTTTTCTCTTTACCCATCAATTTATCTTTTCATTTCCACTGTCTTTTTCACAGCAGTGTTTTCATGGCTTACCTAGAAACAGCAGTGCTTGAAAAAAAATAGCATCTAGATGTGAATAATAATACGCAGCATACTCAATGATCTGGATTACCATCAATGCCATGTCAAGAGGTCACCTATGCCCTGAGTCTAGAGAACAAGCGCCAGAAGCTCTGTTTATAATCATCAGTTACTGCTCACAATACTGCATTTGACGTGCAGATAGTGTATTTTAAAAAGAGAGTGATATGTTGCCCAGTCTACTTAATGGGCAATGTTTATACTTTTAACCACCAACCACAGTTATTTTGGATAAAATATCATTAGTATTATAAGTTTTCCTTTTCGTAAGAAAGCCCATTCTACACCAATAATACCACAACCCCCACTATTCCCCTGGCAATGCTGAGATGTACAGGGATTTAAACAGATGGAATGTGTTATGGGAGTGCCCTTATTATGACCTAAAGGCATCCTTCTTTCCCTTGGGATCAAAGGTGAAGTTATTTTCCACGCTAACTCCTTGTTCTGAGGCAGAGTCTATCAACTCTGCCACATTTCTGCTGAATTATATGATGGTTTTGAAACGTGAGTTGATGTTCCCTTGAGAGTGTGCTTTAATCAGATTCATTTCAATAATAATAAAAAAAGTATCCTAGAATAATGAAGTGACAATATTTTATAGGCAATAAAAGGAAGATCAGATGCATTAGATAATACTTAATGGATCCTTAAGATAAATTTACAGTGAATGCAGTTAGCCCCATCCCCCCTAAAAATAGGTCATTACAACTCTTAAGAGAATTGGACATACTGTGCTTTATATGCTTCAATGCTTTATGGACTTCACATTTAGATATCATATTAGTTGTACTGAGCTTCAGTGTTTTAGATATTTTGATACTTTGGCATCTCTGTTAAGACAATAATACTGTATCAAAATCACATGAATAACAATTATTTCTTTTTAATCATACAGCCAGAAGCAACAGAAAACTTTTCTCAGTAATATGAAATTTAAGACTTAGAGTAATTTTAAGAATTTTTTCTGTAGCATTTACTTCAAGAATTTTTTCTATGACATTTATTTTCTGTGACAAATACTAAGTTTAACCTTTTGTGTTATAAGCCATATGCAGTTGGGAATTAAATTATTATATGACAAGTATTATTTAAGTTATGCCAACATTACAAGTAGAGAAGAAAAGCATTTAACTGTCTTTTATAGATTAAAACATACTAAGTGTTTTTATAAGCTCTCTAGTGATGCTTATATTATTCTAATGAATTGTACTAATAGAGGATCTTGGTTTAAAATATAATTGTCCTAGATCTATGTTCATCTCTTAGAGTTCTCCATTTCTCACTGTTTTTTTAGCATGTCACTAACGTTTGATACTATTTCTAAAGATTAATTTTGTACCTCTCTGCTTGTTATATCAGTATTTAAAATTCCTCTTTTATTTCATCTCCTTGACTCAAGACAAAGAACAAACATTAGAAGTATTAAAAATCCCTTTAGACACTTTATTTTTTCATACTTAATGGACCAAATCATAGGCAATCAAGAGACCTAAAACACATTTTACCTTAAGTAGATTTATTACGTCTTTGTATTTCTATGCTTTTATCTTTTTACCTAGAGGCGGCAGCATCTAAAATGGCCCCCAATGATCACTGCCTCCTGTTGTAAATGGTCTTGTGTAATTCCCTCCCCTCAAACATCTCGCTTCCAATCAACTGACTGTGGCAATGTTAAGCAGATGGCATGTCCATGACTAGGTTACAAAATATTGGGATGCATGTCTTGTCAACAGACTCTCTTTATTCCTTCTTGGCATGCATGCTTGCTGAAGCAATCAGCCATGTTAGAGAGGCCCATATGGCAAGGAACTTACGGTAGCCTCTGGCCAACAGCCAACAAGAGACTGAGGCCCTCAGTCCAATAAACCTGTCAACTATGTGAGTTAACTTAGAAGTTAAGGTTTCAGATGAGACAGAAGTCCCAGCAGACACCCTGACTGCAGTCTCATGGGAGATGATGAAACAAAGGAACAACTAAGGCATGACTGAATCCCTGACCTCCAGAGAATCTGAGACAAATAAACGTGTTTAAGCAACTAAGTTTTGAGGGTAATTGGTTAATTATCAATAGATAAATAACACACTTCCTTAGACTTTGTTTACCTTGGGGTTTCCTGCCACTTTTCAAAAATCTAGAGTGTTCCTGTAATCCCACACTGACGTGGTAGACCCCTTTCACTGTCAGTCCTTACTCTTCTTCCTTGCCAACCCAGACTGCAATTTTTCTTTGGTTATCATTACCTCATAAGCTCTAGGAAGATGATTCCTTTTCCAATACCTTGGGGTTGTATCAGTATAAACCTAAAACAATCACCGTAGATTGTTTTTCCCTGCCACTGACAAGTCACTGGTGTATGGCTCCACCCTCGCCAATGAGATCTGAGTGTCAGTCGACTAGAGCACTCATAGGAATGGTCTGCCAATGCAATGAAAAAAATGAGTGGGAAGAAACACCTCTCTTCTTACTCATATTTGCAGGTTATGCCACCATCGTGCAACCACAAAGAGAGCCACTGTCATTTTAAGAGTGGCAGAAAAAGATGAACATGATGCCTGTGATACTATGTTATGATGTCACTAAATTATCACCCTAGAACCACCCTGCCTCCCATCTTTTATTTTATGTGGCACAATTAAGCTAATTTTATATGGGTCTTCTGTAACCTGTAGCTAAGAGCATCATTACATCTTGCTAGAATGTATGACTTTTAACTGATACTAAATATATGCAGAGCTTTCTGTTCATGTACCAGGACAGGGCAACAGCTGTCTTTAAACAGCATTAATCACATAATACAATCAAGCTCACATACAGATACTTGTTTTGAAAATTTTTCTTTAAACCCCAAAATTATATGTGGCACTTATTTGATCTCAACCACAACTGGCAGCTCTAGAACTTTAAGAGATCTCATTCAGATAAATCAGGAATGGAAGACTAAACTCAACAAGCCTTTAGGAGATTTTCTCAACTGGTGTCCTCATCTGAATTGCAGAGCACAATATGTGATGTGAATGACTATTTTATCAATTCTGTGGAGAACAGTACAAAAGTATTGTGCTATTGCCATGCTAGTATAGAAGTTAATTCATTACAGACAAGGGATGCCTGCAGGCATCTGGACTTAAGTCACTCCTGGGACACCAGTTGTGAAAGGACATTCTGGTTGTTAATCCCATACTTCCTCAGCTACACTAGCTCCCCTTCACCTTTTATTCTATTTATCTATTTTTTTCCAACAAAACCTGTAGCAGTGGAATATTCTTGATCTCTCTGTTCTCAGGATAAGACTTTATATAAAATTCTTTCACCCAGTCAGCTTTTCCAGAATTATCTTTTTGTAATGACATCATATAGGGATTCTAATCTATGTTATAATGCCCGATAGGATATTAATGAATGCTCAACGTTAAAAGATCAAAAAGGGACAGCTTGTACGTTAGCCCATTATGATTATGGCATAGTGCAAATACCAAACTTCTGCTAAATAAGGAATGATAACTTGATTTTGTTATTCAATAGTTCAGTATCTTATTGTTCACATGTATTTTACTTTTTAATTATTTTGTTGATATCATGTCTGAAAAAATGGCCTTTCACAATATGCCATTCTATTTGCCAACATCAACACTTTGATGGTGTTTTTAATTAAGCCAAATATATTTGTGCTTACATTTCTTGCAAAGGGAAAACATATTTTTTCAATTGATATCTAATCCTATGAGAATAAGGTATATAAAAGGGAATCAGAGCCATACAGGGTACATTTGAAATTAAACTTCAGTGCTTATGTTTATGTGCAGGGTGGGAAAAGAAGGGTAATAAGGACATTTCAAATGCAAATTCAAAGAGCACTTTGTGACACAGTTTAAGCTCCACCTCATAGTCTTAGGGTTGACTAATTGAATTGCTATTGATAAGATGTCACTTAAAGAGACATCTCTGCAGTGAAACATGAGTTTGCTGTAAATGACCTGTCATTAAAGTCAAGGGTAATATCCATGTCTGGACTGAATTAAAATGTACCTACTAGCAATGTGCTCGGGTGGAGTTAAACCAGCAAAAATGGGAGGAACTCAGTGTCCATGATCCACTAGAGAATTATGCCTCAGGTGCTATGTTAATTTACTTTCTGGCAAACATTAACTGAAGCCCATCAATAAACCAGGTAGAAAAGCTGGGAACTGCAGCTACATTAATTGCCAACTACACTCAGATATACTTTTACCTAAAATATGTGTAATATTAGTTTTGAATTTTTAATTACATCAATGTTGATAATATAATTAGCTTTGTATAATTTTCATACAAAAGGTGATAATATTGAAATCATAATTTGGAGACATGGTTTTTAAATCAGGTTTTCCCGAGTGTCTCATATTTAGCCAGGAATCACTTAGACAACTAAAATTCACATTCAGCCAGTAATAAAAATTATTCATCAAAGCCCACATATTTATTAAATACCTACTTTATAAAGTGAAACCATAAGTGTTTCTATGTTTGTGCTAGATTTCAGCCATCTTGCTATTTCATACAAACATCATCTAATTTATACAGACAGGTACAAGGATTTTCTACAACCTGCCTCTGTAGCAAGATATAAAAAACTTTTCCATAAAAAAATATATATTTTATATATTTTAATCCTTTATACTGGGAATGAATTAATCCTTTTCCCCCCTTTATCCACATCTCAGTAGAGATATAAACTATTGGTCATGATTCTTCCTAATAACATGACTAATATGTAATATGTCCTATTACAAACAGAATAAACATAAACACATTTTTCAAGACAGATTTTAGAGACAACATATATTACCTCCCAAAATTTAATATGTTTTTCTGTAGAGCAAAGCTCCATATATTGTAACCTGCTTTTAAATTTAAATATTATTTTTAATTGCTGAGTCATCACTAGGCTGGTTTTCCTCAAGACTTTTTAATGGTTTCAAAGTTAAAAAGAATCATCACAGTTTAAGTGCCTATCACACGTATACACAGTTACATTTATGAGGATTCAGCTATGTCAAGAAGCAGACAATATGGCAATACTGGGTTGTCACTTAATAAGGAATATTTAGACACCTAATGCCACATCCTAGAAAACTGTAAATTGTTTTCATCTCTATTCATATTTCATCTATATTTCTTAATTTCATTATCACCTCTGACCTTAATGCTAACCTTTATTGTTAACTGAGGGGGATTAAAAAGGTAAAAAATTATAATTTACAAGGTGAAATATTTGTATACCAGCCATGACAAACTCATTTAAAAATAAATCAAGTTTTAATTGATAATTATACATATCAGAGTTATATTACCTCTAAAATATGACTGCATTTTCCCATTTGGTGTAAAAAAAACGTGTACATAAACTTTCTATATATTTTATATAACCATTTCTCTTATTAAATTTCAATAGCATATGCCTCAAAAAAACTTAATTTCAGTCACTAGAAATTGTTTCCCGTTAAAAATCAGGATCTTACTAATTTTTTTTCAAGTTCTATATTAAGCTATTTGATGAAAATCTTTATATAGCAAGTCCTCTTCCAATAAATCACTATAATTTGGCATGATTTCCTTTATTTCTGACAGAAAAACTTCACAGATGATATAAAAAAGTAATATGAGATAGTGTCAACTGTTATTTTAAGGAAATCATACATAATTGGGTAAAATGCTAAGTATATAAAAAATACATCATCAAATGATGGCCATATGAAAAATAAAAGTTTTTATGTATTAGATATATTTCTAATTTCCATTATTGTTCTTACACAGCTCATTTTACTTGGGAATTGTTGAAATTCAATTCTTAATGAATAATCAGGTATTATTCTTAGTTTTGAATGTTTATATTGTGCTCATTTTATTTCTGAATTAATTTTCTTTTTTTAAAAAAATACAACAGTTCTTCAAGATATATCAATATTTTGCTTGTTTCAACTAACTTCTGTCAGAGAATCAGCCTGCCCTCTCCATCCAGTGTGTGGCTCTAACAGCATCCCTTGGCTTAGCTCTAGGAGATTAAGTCAACTTGTATCTGAGGGGAAATTCGAGGTTATGAGCAGAGATCTGCATCAAAGCCTACACTCTGACAGGCAATTTTCCTGGCTGAAAGGAGCTCCTGAATTAGAGTACATGGAAATTCCTATAAAGCTAATTAAAATTCCCATATGAGGCAAAAGGCCACAATCAAGACTTGTTAGTATACGTCTCTTTGAGAAAAACAATCTTGCTTCGAAAAAATGCCTTATTAGTTTCATACTGACTGCTTGCAGTCCTTGGAAGAGCAATGTTTCAGTAAATTAAAACAAATTCAGAAGGGCATTTTATATTTATATCCATATATAATCTCTATATTTATTTTATTTTCAATTTCCCAAAGTTTTACTCATAATTTGCTTTTCGTTTCTTGTTGCATCACTGTGGAAATTATGTCAAGCTTTATTAAATAAGGGAGAGAGATTGTGAAGAAGAAACAGTTTGCCACTGGAAAAGAAAGGTTGGTATTTGGCTGTGTGCTAACTAATTAAATGCCACTGAGTCTAGAGGCTCAATACGCATCAGTTGATGATTTGGTAGATTCTACTGCGGCATATGTAGATTTAATTATAGAGTGACTGAAATTAATAAATTGGCAGTACCTCCCAGAAACATACTTTATGACCCATGATTTCTCTGTGAAAGAGCTTGCTAACCATTGCCCTTACATAAAATGATACTTTGCTAAATTCATTACAGAGACAATTACATAGCAAATTAACAAGCATTCACCTGTGTATTACCCACTGAGGATTCTGTAGTTGATCCAAAATTAACATTTTTGTTCCTTCATCTAACAGGTGTCAAGGATCCTTCCCTAACTATCATGGTTCTGAGAAGTCTCTCTAATATATGTATTGTATCTATCTATCTATACATTATCGTATACACTATAATCCAGGAAATTTTATACTTCTTCATTCAGGTTGTATATATACATAGGTTTTCTCTTTTGTTTTGTTGTTTTGTTTTGTTTTATAATCATGGCACCTAAATGAGGGGAGGGAAGATATGATTTACAGAGTATCCCCTTCTCAATTATCTTTGCTGTTTTTATCTTCTATTAGAAATGATAATCAAGAATCAACAACAGAGGACACTCTCTTTGCCAAAATCACAGATAGGTACTTCCTATATAACTCTATAGTCACCCCACTGATCGGTGATTATAATACAGAAAAATCAGTGAGGTATGTAATCATGATTAGTAATTACCCACAAACCATTCATATTTTAATTTAGTATCCATTTTGTTCATTTTGAGATATCTACAAAGCAATTTCACTCCCCACCCCGTCGACCCCAGTGCCGAACAATAGGGAAATTTAACCTGGAATGAACAGATTGGTACAAAAAGAGCTAAAAGGTAGATATATTTGATCTGAGAATGCTTTCCTCAAAGCATATTCAATTTCCTTAGAGTGAATATATTTAATCAAATCTCTAACATCTGGCAGAAACATGTATCAAAAGTTCTGTTCTTCCAAAGACTGGCAGTTGAAATTATGACTTGTAATCACTGTGAAAATGTCTGTTTCCTATATTCAAAGTTAGGTCATTTCCTCTTCCACATTTGACAGTCAGAAAACATGCTACTCTGGTGACTTTTAAAATAACGTGGTGCCCCTTTCATATAATTTTCCCCCTTTAATATGCCTTTATCTCTTGTGAGATGAAATTGTGATGTCAGATAATAATGAAAGAAAGTAATATTTTAAAAACTGTATACGGGAGGGACAGTGAGCAATTCTTAAATGCCTTTTTTTTTTTCCTATTCCACTTAGAATAGCAAAATACAAGGCAATTAAATGGTATTTTTAGGGGATCTTCTTGTTTTGCAAAAAAGAAAACCTTCTTGTATGCATCAGAATCATCTGCAAAGCATCTGAAATATGTCCCTAGACTCTTTTGACCTACTAATTCAGATTCTCCAAGGCTTGGATAAGGTCTGGGTATTTAAGTTTTTAAAAGCCCAACTAGGTGATTTGGATGCTGACATCTCTTTTTTTTTTTAAGTATATGAATATTTATTAATTTTTTTTTAGGTATAAAATAAGCTACAAGTATATACTGCACAACACAGGGAATATAGCCAATATTTTATAATAACTATAAAGGAGTACACCTTTAAAAATTGTGAATCAATCACCTGTAACATATAACATCATACAACAACTATACTTCAATAAAAACAAACAAAAAATAACAGCAATGAAGAGGATGGCTCTACTTTGGCACTGGAAATAGAAAACTATAGCTATTTTAAAAACAATCTCTACACATTGATGAGAAGATATGCCCAGGATATATTGTTTGAAAACTTATAAAACAAAATGTGTGGTTAAGATCCCTTAAAATATTTATTTACATATTCTTATTATTAATATTTATATTATTATTGTATGGGAAAAATTCTGCCCAAAACCATGCCAAACAGATAACAACAGTTATCTCTGGAGACAGAATTACTGGGGATATTTGTTTCCAGGATTACATTTTTCTGTAATGTTTTACTTTTATATAATATGTATACCAATATTTTTGTAATCAGAAAAACAATAAAGACATACTATTAAATGCCTATGCTTGGATGCTGACATCTGATTAAAAGCCATTATATTAAAGTAACGGAGAGAGGCAGCAAATAAGATTACCCAACACGCTCCATCTTGAAGCATCCCAGTCACTGTGAAGTCTGTAATCTGTGTCACACTCAAAAAACAAAGCAAACCAAAACCAACAAAAACACTACATATCAAGTAGGCATAAATGTTAGCAAAGCCTATACTACATGTTAGATTGATATACAAATTTTCCAAATTGTTATATGAGAATATAATATAGATGGAGCACTTAGTATACCCAAGTGACACAGGAATTATGACCTCTGCCTAAAGGGTTTCGAATGTGTATGTTGTGTATATTGTTAATAAAATTCAACCTTGAGAATGTATATCTGTTCAGCTGTTTTGAAAGCAAATATGTGGGTGAAATAAGATATTTTTAATCTTATTAAATTCCTAGGGATGAGGGTAAAATCAAAATATTTAAAATTTGAGACTAGATCAGCTATTCAAATATAAATATTATATATATTTTATTTTAAAATTACATTAAATTATATTAACCTAAAGTAAAGATGTTAGTATTCCTTATTTAAAATTATTATTTTCAAAATGGTTATTTTATGACAAAGAGAACAAAAATTCCTCAGATATTCACCAAAAACGGGGCCAAAGTAGTTCCTTGGGCAGACACAAAAAAGCAGGAATAAATATTCTGCCACAACTGTATATACCCTTGTAAACCTCAGTGCTCTCTCTCTCTCCCATTCTCAGCTAAACACGTTGAAAATTTTTTCTACTTTTGTGGTCTACAAGTCACAAATTTGAATCCATCTCTCCTATGCTCCCTTGCTACTCAGTGAAAATTTCTATCTATGGTCAAGAACTTCCTTTATTTGAAATTCAATAGCCACTTTTGCCTGTTTTTCACATTTCAAAAAGAGTTGATAAACTTCTGTGAGACTGTTATATCTATATTTTCTACCTTTCTCTGCTTGATTTAAAATTCTAATCATCCCTTAAAAGTTGATAATCCTAAAGATATTGTTCTAGGCCTTTTCTTTTTTTCTACTTTTTTTTTTTTTCCAGTTTACATGGTACTCCTAGGTTAGTGCTTCCATTTTCATGGTTTAAAGTGCTATATCTATGTTGAACACTCCCAATAATTTCTCTTTCCCGTATCTCCATGATGAGCTTCAGACCCATACATATCACTATCCAGTGAACACCATTATTCCAAAAAAACATTCATCATCTATACCACCCTACCAGCCTCCCAAATAACCAACCAACAAAACAAAATGATTTGTGTGTCCTATTCCATGAATGGCATCTTCCATGGAGTTGCCTGATTCAAACATCTGAGTGTCATTCTTGAATCTTCCCCATTCCCAATCTAATCAATCTGCAAGCGCTACAGTTTTTACTTCCTAAAATCTGGATTTACTTCACCATTTTCCCATTCTTCCATCACCACCTAGTTGAGGGTACCATTATCTTTTTCCGAATTACTGCAAGAGCCCAATTGTCTTTTTATATTCTATATTTCCCATTAACCTTACACTTAGAAAAACTTTCTCATATGCAAATATAAGTTTATTTCCATTGATATTAAAATCTTTTAGTCAAGGGAGAAGCATGATAAAATTTTCCCTCAGGAGAAAGAATTCCCCATAAACTCACCTCTTTTCAATTTAATCTTTCACCACACCCACCTCCTCTCCTTTTTCTGCCCATCCCCCTTCCCTCACTTACCTATAAAAGCACTCTGTGCTAAAGTTGGGCTGAACTCAGTTCAAATCCTTAAACACACGTTGTTCCTTCTCAACTCCAGGCCATTTCCCTTTGTATTCCTCTGGCCAGATTCCCCCTTCCTATCATCCTCTTCTAGTCAGGTGTAGGTTTAGAGGTTAGTTCTTCCAGATGCCCTCCCTGACCAATCCCAGTCATGGTATAGGATTGCTTTTTCTGTATTATCATACTCTCTGTTCTTACCCTATTATATTGCTTATCACACTGCTCTGTGGTTGCCTGTTTTCCTGTATTATTGTGTATGCCCCTTGAAAGCAGACACCACGGCTTTATTGTTCTCACCTGTACCCAATTCTTAGGTTCCCCTCCCCTTTATAGTACTCTTCTGCCTAATCACCTTGCCATAAGATCCACCATACCCACCGACATTTAATCCTTCCATTCCATTTTAACCACTTTCTTCTGATTCCTTCTTAGTTTATAAATATACATACATCTCATTAAAAACATACAAACAAACCAAAACAAAAAACACACAACCCAGTACCCCCTCTGTACCACCAACCTTTTAAGCTTCATGAAAATATTGATTTCACTGGCTATCTCTAGTTTTCTTTTGTTTTACCTTACACTGAATATTTCTCTGACTGTAATTTCACTCCCACTTTTATTCCAAAACTAAAACAATGTGCAAAAAGTCACAAATTACCACTGCCAAATGAAGTGAGCATTTATATTTTGTATTTTGGCTATCATCCCTAAAACTCTTTCTTAGACAGTACTAAAAAGCTCCACTGACTTCCAGTATTCCTAGTCATACCCAAGAATAGAGAGCTTAGTAAACAAACAAACAAACAAACAACCTCTTTCTTTAAACCAGTACTTCTCAAATTTAAATGTATACGAAAATCACCTGGAGTCTTCTTGCAATGCAGCCAGGACTTCAACAGGTCTGGACTGGGTCTTGAGTCTTCACTTCTGTAACAAACTCCCATGCCAAAGCTGCTGGCAGCAAGTATCTATAATCACAGTGGAGTAACTACGGAGCTTTAAAAACTGCATTCGCTGGGCATCCCTAGAAACTGATTTAATTGGTCTGGGTGCGAGCTGGTTCCTGGGAGTTTTCAATGCTCCCCAGGTGACTCTAATATGCCCAAAGCTCGCGAACCACAGTTCTAAGTCATGACAACCTCTTCCTCCATAAAGTCCTTCTTCTAATCATTGCAGAATAGAATATGTGAATTACGAGTGTAAACTAATATTCATTCAGCTCTTGCTTCTCAGAAAGCATAGGTGGATGGATCTACACCATCTGCACCACCTGGAAGGATTTGTATTTTTATCAAGATGCTGGATGGTTTATGTGCACATTAAATTTGAGAAGCGCTGGATTGAGGAACTTTATTATTTCAAATAGGCATTTATTTATTTAGACACATTTTTAATGAGGTATAATTGACATATAACATTGTAGTTTTAGGGGTACAACATAATGGTTTGGTATATGTATATACTGTGAAATGATTACAACAGTAATTTCAGTTATCCATTATCACAGTTACAATTTTTTTCTTGTTATAACTTTTAAGATCTACTCTCTTAGCAACTTTCAAGTATGCAGTAGAGTATTAACTACAGTCACCATGTAGTCACATTATATCACCAGGACTTATTTCTCTAATATCTGGAAATATTTGGATAGGCATTTAAAATACCAAAAATTATTAGGCTAGAGGGCAATACCTTCAGGAGCCCAATAAGGAATTCTTTCACTAATTTCATCTAGTGTGTGCCTAACTATATGTTTGCAAATTATCCCTTTTCCTTGTCACACTGCACGCTGATTCCTACTGAAATAGTCGGGAGGCAGCATGGTGGAGCAGGGAGAGCAGAAACGTTCAAGTCAGACAGACCTGCATTTCAAATATTGTTCTGCTCTGTTATTCTGAGAAAGTCATCCAACTCCTGCACATTACTTTCCTAAATTTTTTTTTTTTTTTTTTGCGGTACGCGGGCCTCTCACTGTTGTGGCCTCGCCCGTTGCAGAGCACAGGCTCCGGACACGCAGGCTCAGCGGCCATGGCTCACAGGCCCAGCCGCTCCGCAGCATGTGGGATCTTCCCGGACTGGGGCACGAACCCCTGTCCCCTGCATCGGCAGGCAGACCCTCAACCACTGCGCCACCAGGGAAGCCCTACTTTTCTTAATTTTAAAGTGAATAGATATCTTGGGGATACCACTGTGAATTTAAATGAAAATTTTTGCAAAAAAGCTTGACCCTTCCAAGGCCCATAGATCCATTCAGGTATTTATTTATCCAACAATTATTTAGTAAGCACTTAATATTATAATTAAGGAAATAGAGAAATTAAAAAAGAAATATTTTGTTTTCTTATAGAGCTCCCGTGTGTGTGTGTGTCTGTGTGTGTGTATGTGTATGTCTTTCTGTGTGCGTGTATAGAATAAAATCAGAAAATGTGATAGAGAAGGCTTAGGAAAGTGTGAGTCTACTTTACAAAGGGAAATCAGTCAAGTTTTCTTTGAGGCCTGAATTATAGGGACAGAAGTCACCCCTGTGTAAATCTGGGGAGAAGAGCTCTGGTAGAGACCAGAGCAACCACAAAGACTGAAGCATGAAAGGGCTTGGTGTGCCCCAGACACGCCAAGCAGACAGAGAGCAGGCCTCTGAGGCTGACATCTAGCAACTGAAAGGAGAGCATGATAAGAATGAGGCTGGAGGGTTAGGAAAGACCTGCATCATTTGAGGTCTGCAAGAAAAGGGCAAGGAGTTTGCATTTTATCCTAATTGCAAAAGGGAGATCTGGGAATTTTCAACTAAGATATGATCTTGTTTTCATTATTAAGAAATTGTTCTGGCTGCTGTGAGGGGAACTGACTATAGTGGGGGGGGGTTAAATGAAAATACTAGGGCCAGTTATGATATTATATGCTTGTAGCAATACAAGTGAGAAATGATCATTTAGACCAAAAAAATCCTAACTTTCAATGTCTGTCATTCATTCTGTACTTGCTGCATATACCTCCTCAAAGTGGCCAGTGCCTCCTTGTCTAGTAGGTCAGTGGGCAGTGTTAGTGACATTCCATATCAGACTACTCTTAGGGTCATCCAGGTTCCTACCCTATGGTCTAGTTATGAGAAACGACCATATAGACTTCAATACATTCATATACTAATAACTACCGGGTGAGTTATAGCTGAGCTCCAAAGGTTCCCCTAAATATATAGCTCCATCTCTGTGACTCAGCAGGCATTTAGTTAATGGCAATGACCCTGAATTATTAATTAACTTAATTCCCTACTAATTTGGAGAACTGTATAAGCAAACTATATTCACTGTAATTGTTGACTATATTTCAACTGTTTCTTTTCTCTGCTTCTAGTCTCCAAAACAAACTTTAGTTTTAAAAATGTTGTGTGTATCATTTATTCATTCAAAACTATTCCTTAATTTGCTTATATATCCAGGTACTAAACTAAATACTAGAGAAAATTCAATGGCAAAGATAACATACATGGTTATCTTCATAGATAATATTGTTTACTAAGAGAATACATCCAAAGTACAGACAATCCCAACAGAGTGCCATAAGGGATACTTTCCATGACATAAAGTTAGGAAAGCCTTACTATAGAAAGGAAGGCTCTAACTGTGAACTAAATAATAAGCAGAAAAAAGGGAGAGGACAGAGAAAGAAAACAATATCCAGAATTGAAAAAGATTATGGCACCATCAACATTTTCTAAATGTATGCATAAAAACCTTCCATGAGTCATGGCTGATACCTAATCTAAGCTTACCTTCATTGAAGCAGGAGGAGAGACAAAGATTAATTAATTCATATGTTAAATAATCAACAAATATTATTGAGTGCCTACCACATACTGGACACCGGTAACTGGAAACACAGAAGTGAGCAAGAGAAAAATTCCCACGATCTTAACTTTCCTAGGGCTTGGGAGACAGTGGACAGGCAGTCAGTGGACAAATAAGCCACTTTTTTTCCCCCCAGTTCATTGTTTAAAGTCAGAAGTGTAAAAATATAACAGATGTTTTTTGTTCTATCAAAAAATCCCACCTGTGGGACAGCCTATAGTTTTTTGAACAGGTCTGTCAGAAAGTAAGTGATTCATAAAATCACTGACAGAGCTAAGCACATGAAACACATACGACAGGTTGTCAGGGCTTTTCAGCTCACCCAATGAGGAATGTCACAGGAATGAGCCTGCTTTAATTATTTCTCCCTGGAGTCTTTCTACCATCTGAAGTATCTTCTTATTCTCTTTTTCCCTTTGACTTGAATTAGTTCTTCCTTTTGCCATCTATCCCCACGTCTTATTCCATTCCACTTCCACACCCATACTGGCAACCAGCCTCTTAGCCATTTGCTTGTCAAAGATTGACCCAGGATCCCTTTGAGGATTGGCAACGTATTTCTTCAAGTGAGCCAGAGGGGACCGTTCATCCTGGAGGATGCTCAGAAGTTTCACAGGGCCAATTTCATGTTTTCTCTTGAATAATTGAGTAAGTTTAACACCAAATAAAATGATGGGATGTTTTTTCCTTTCAATTCAGTAGTGTTCTATTTCAGAATCCCAGCTTCTACAATAAATGATTTTCCCACTAAGAAAAGAAACATTTTACTGAGATTTAAAGACAATGTAAGGTAAGAGACTCTCCACAAAGGCATTAAAAATTAACTAGGGTTTAAAATCCAGAATGGAAATGCCAAAATAAATCTAAATTTTCTCAAATATAATGTAGGCGATACAAATAAATCTCACGCATAAAACCTTTAACATCCCCACCATCTTAGCCTGCAGATTCGACTATCCTCCAACATTTTCGACTCAACAACGCTGAGCTTATTCACCAGCCCTCCAGTTAGAAAATCATAGAAGGTCTGCAGGTGTATTTACACTCAGAGGGAAAACGTATAGGTGTGAGAGCTGCAATCATTTTCTCCAAAGTTATAAACAACAAACAGTTCATGACTAGCAGGATGTCTATGCACAAGTTTGGTTAATTGCATTATGCTGTTTTTTTGTTTTTGTTTTTGTTTTTTGCGGTAGGCGGGCCTCTCACTGTTGTGGCCTCTCCCCAATATGCCCCAATATGCTGTTTTGGGTAGAAATGGGGGGAAATATTCACAGGAAATGTGATGCTATTTTGCCACAGAGTTTTGTAATAAAAATACTGGGGTGGGGGGGGATGGGCTTCCCTGGTGGCGCAGTGGTTGAGAGTCCGCCTGCCGATGCAGGGCACACGGGCTCGTGCCCCGGTCCGGGAAGATCCCACATGCCGCGGAGCGGCTGGGCCCGTGAGCCATGGCCGCTGAGCCTGCGCGTCCGGAGCCTGTGCTCCGCAACGGGACAGGCCACAGCAGTGAGAGGCCCGCGTACCAAAAAAAAAAAACAAAAAACTAGGGCTGTTACATTGGGTATTCAATGTCATTTAGACTTTTCATTCCTATCATTCATTCACTTGTAAGCAATCTCAGGCACAAGGCATCCTGGGGAATTAGTTCCCTGCCTACAAGTTACTTACAGACCACCGGAAGAGACAAACTCTCCAAACAGATACGGCCGGTACAATGCCATACATGTTATAAAATATGTGCTGATTGCCGCTGGAACACTGTGGAAGAAGCAATTTAATCGTGTCCTGGTTTACTTGTTTGTGCAAGTGCATAGGAAACCACATACATATGGTGGTTTAATGGGTAGCACACAAACTGTTTCTGATTTTCTCGCAATCACTCAGAGTTTAGGAAAAGAATGCAGATAGATTTATGTTTGTTAACAGGATATATCAGTGTATGAAGTTTTATAGAATTGAGGCAGGGGAATGTAAGGTTTTACACAAAGGATACGAGCTAGCACATTGCCTGAAGTCTGAAGTCATTCATCTTTATCTCTGGCACACGAGTAACATGATCAAGAGACTTTAAAGACAAGAGCTGCTAAAATAGTCAATTAGTAGTGAGCCCAGAGCTAGAGTGGCTAGTCAGAAGGATCTCTGGAAAAGGTTTAATGGTTGATGGAGCAGACAGAGAGAAGAAATAAAGTATACTTTTTAAAAAGTGGTTCTGGAGCTAATTCTGGAAATACTACTCCCAAATTAAGCTTTCTTTTTATATGGTCTGGGTTGGGGTTTGAGACTCTTTTTTTTTAGAAATTTAGTAACATTTTCTAAATCAATAACCAGTTTTTTAAATCAGATTTTTGTTTTGTTTTGTTTTGTTTGTTTGTTTTCCGTGGTATGGCTTGCGGGATCTTAGCTCCCTGACCAGGGATTAAATCCGGGCCCCTGGCAATGAAAGCAAAGCGCCAGGCCCTAACGACTGGACTGCCAGGGAATTCTCGGGGTTTGAGTTTTTAAGAGGGAGTTCAAGTTTGGGTAACACAAAGAAATTGTCATCAAGTCAAAAGAAACAATGTGTGAATGATGTTAATATACCACAAAATGGAAAATAAAATATTTCAGTTGGTAAACTGAGGTCAATCCATTGTTTATTATTTTGAAAAAATATATCAAAAAACAAGATTAAAAGCAAAAAGACAACAAAAAAGAAAAACAAAAAAACTGAGGAAAAGAATTTTTTGGAAGAATTTCAAGGAACCTTTCTGGAAATGTACTAAGAGCCAGCCGTTCTTCAAGGCACTGGAGATACATTGCCCCATGCTGTGTTGTTCACACCAATAGGAGGATCACAGATTAGTATATGTGAATAATTTTCCTAGGTTACACTCCTAAAGCAATGCACCATTCATTAAATCAGGAATATTGTAAATACGCACTCAATTTTGATGATTTTAAGTTTCCAGATTACTACTTGAGATTTACATTATCTTCATGTTTGGGGGAAAAAACATGATCCTGTTCAGAATGGAAGTCTCAACAACACTAAGACCTATTTCATGCTGACAATGTCATATAATTTAAATTACTTCTAAGTTTTATGACAATGCATTTCTAAAATATATTAAAGTTCTAATCATTAGCTTTGATATAAAAACAGTAAAGGGTACCACTTCTAAAATTGAATGCACTTCAGGAGGTCCTACTATACACATTTAAGTCACTCCTTCAGACCTGGTAATCTCCCTTTTACCTCATCCTCTGTTATACAAGAAGCACATTATATTGAACTGAATATCCTGATGAATTTTCAAATTTCATATGATGCATATAAATAAGTGGTATTGCATACAGGAATCCCTTAAATATATATCAGTGCATTTCATCTTTTAAGTTTCTTAGTTTTTAAGTTTTATAAGGAAACAGTGTTCAATATTTCAAATGGAGAACACTTATTTTTTATGCACAAAAGTTAAAATTAGTTCTTTCTACCTGTCAACTTTTTGTATACCAGAGCAGGACTGACTATATTAACATCTATAAAAAATTATAAAAATAGCTACTAGATAGATTTGAAAAGACTACGTGGTAGATTATAAAAATGGTTGCAAATTACTCCATTCCCTAAACCCAAACCTTCCCAATAGGATACTGCAGATTCTCCAGTCAAGAAGTGAAGTCTATATCCTCCAAATTCTGAATCTCGGGTGCCATGTGACCTGGTCTGGCCAAGAAAACATTAGCAAACTTGATAGAAGCACCCCTGGAACAGACTGTGCTTTGGGACTTGCTCTCTTTGCAAACCCCAAACCACCACTTGACGAGCTCCGGGAGTCTGCCGGAGGATGAGAGATCCTTTGGCACACAGATAACCCATTTCAACTTAGTCATGTCCCCCAGCCAGCCATTAGCCAGTCAGAAGTTCTGGTGGTAAATATCAGACCCACTTCATTATGGTACTGGTAAAACACTTAGTAGGGCATTGCAGTGGAGATGTGTTTCTCCTGGTACTTCTCTATCCAGATATTCTTCTATTTAATTCTAATTATTAAGTCTATTTAATTCTGCGTCTCTAATCAGAATTTTTTTTAAGCTTCTGTCCCAAACTAGACTGATTGCTTCCTGGTATCAGAGCTCAGCTTTTGTTCCCTCACTAATTAAAAAATTAACCTGTAAACAAAAAGTTCTCTATGCTTGCTGCAGAATTCAACAGCTATTTCTATGATTCCTTTTCTATTTCCTTCTCTGACTATTACTGCAACATTAGTGATTGTTCTTACAGGGACTTCCTTCAAAAGCAAATGTGCTTGATTGAAATGCTTTCTGCCCTAAGCATTGATGGCGAAAAAAAAAAAAATGTATATATATGTGTGTGTGTGTGTGTGTGTGTGTGTGTGTGTGTACACATTGCACGGTTTGGGGATGAGTGCTTAAGGGGACCAAATGACTTTATTTTTTAAATTTTTAAAATAAATTTTATTTATTTATTTATTGGCTGCATTGGGTCTTCGTTGCTGCGTGTGGGCTTTCTCTAGTTGCAGTGAGGTGGGCTACTCTCCGTTGTGGTGCGCAGGCTTCTCGTTGCGGTGGCTTCTTTTGTTGCGGAGCACGGGCTCTAGGCACACCGGCTCAGTGGTCGTGGCTCACGGGCTCTAGAGCGCAGGCTCAGTAGTTGTAGCGCACGGGCTTAGTTGATCCGCGTCATGTGGGATCTTCCCGGACCAGGGCTCGAACCCTTGTCCCCTGCATTGGCAGGCGGATTCTTAACCACTGTGTCATCAGGGAAGCCCCCAAGTGACTTTAATCAGGCAGTGTTTTTAGGGTCAGGCCGAGCCAAGGAGACTGTCCCCAATACTAAAATCTCTTGTGTCTACTGTCGTTTCATGTTTTCAGCAAACATCTTGCCAAAAAGTAACTTTCTCTTCCTGAGGTAGAATTCTGTTTCATTGCCACCATCCATCCACCCATGTATTTGTTTAAGAAAATAATATACAAGACACTTATTTAGTAGCAAGTACCTGTGTGAGGTGCTGCACATTCAAAGACTGATAAGAAAGAAATCCTGTCCTCAAGGAAAACTTACCCTCTCTATTTCCACAAGAAAATGTGTTACACATGGAGAAAAATAAATATTAGCAAGGGACCCTTTATTAAAAATTTACACAGTTACTATATTTTAAAACTCCTAGTAGCTTTTGGTATGATGAACAAGGAAAAAACATATTATTCATACACTTCACACATATACACACACACATACACACACACACACACACACACACATATATATATATATATATATCTATATATCCTCCTCCAAAGGCTGTCTTAAATGGCCACATCTCTATAATCCAGGATATAAATTAGATCCAGTCCAGTGATTATTCCTATTTAAACCTTCTATTTCAGTCAGAAGGGTGCTAGTTAAGTGTCCTTGTGATTTAAAAGGTTAAAAGGTGGCCCTGCAAGCACTCAAGAGTGTTTTTGCTTTAAGTACAGCTTACATCCATTATCCTACCCAGTCAGTCACAGACAAGGTGCTTATTGCTACATTGTCATTGGTTGCCCCTGCTTTGTCCTGGAATATTCTAGCCGAGATCAAATTCTTAATCACAGCATTGGTAGATACTGTGTTATGAGATAAAACACCTACATAGAATACTACTTATCAGGTGTTTTTTAAAAAAGAAAAAGAATCATGTTAATTTGTTAATGTACATTCTTATCAGTTACCAACTCTGGAAAAAATAAAATCTAGTTCTTGCTTTTCTTTTTTTTAAACAGGCCAAATAAATTAACGTAATTCTTCAGTTCTTATAATAATTGTCACTGACTGCCAAATGTATCAGAGCAGTCTATAAGGAGATTACTTCATATTCAAAGGAAGCAATACAGAGGCAGTAAGGCTTAGAGAAATTGGAGCCACACAGAGAGAGGAGCAAAGCCTACCTATGCTTCTTACACGTTGTATCTTTAGGCTTTTGTTTCTTTTTTATTTGAAAATGAGTGTAATAATATCAATTCTACAAGCTTGAGAAAATATTAAACATGGTAACCATGTAAAAAACCCTTGAACGGTACAAGTAGCAAAGATTCAACAAATGCCATGTGCCTTCTCCTTTTTGGAACAAAATACTTAATTATAGTTAAATTAGAATATCGTTACAATTTTAAGGAAATTAATTAGGCCATTAAGGACCAATGGAACTGTATATGTATGTAATTAGCTTAAGGTCAAACTAATTTATTCTTTTTTCCTTCATCTACGGCTTTTGTTTTCCTCCTTAAAAATGCTCCTGATTGTGAATCCATGTTTTTGTTCATATAATTAGCTGTTATTCTTCACATAGCTATAATTCATATAAAGGTGCAATACTGTAAATTGTTTCGGCTTTGCTTTTGTGCTACTTTATGGATACACTGGCAACAGAATACAAAAACATGCTTTTTTATAGTGAAGTGTTGAATCAATCCATATAACTTCCCCTTATTTCTATAGAAAGTGGGACATTTGGTTAGATTTATCCTTTTCAGAGTTCATCATAGACTAACTTTATGGAAAAAAATATTCAAGTTTACCCTTTCCATCCATCCAATCCACCCATCCAGAAATGAAATGGTACAATTTGTAAAACATAGATGTGATTAACACATTCTCTTTAATCCTTAAAAATACTGAAATTTTGGATATAAAAGGTTTAAAAATCTACATTAATTTTTAGGAAGAAAGAAATAGGCTGCTATTTAAGATGACTTACTGAAAGATACAAATAACTTCTGATACAAGCATTCTATTCATCAATTTCTGCCCACTTAACTGCTTTAGTACACTTAAACCATAAATTATTACAATCTATCTTCTAATTTAGAATTTTTCCAACATCTTCTAAAACATGTTTATAGAAGGTATTTTCTAAACAAACATCATTTCAGTCATCAGTTTATAATATACATTTATGTTTATATTAGCTCAATTTCTACTTTAGTTTTCCTCCCTTGATGTCACTTTCCATTTCTGGGTCTCTAGTTTCTCAGACATAAAGTAATAGGATCAGGAATACCACCCCAGATTCTCTTCTACCTCTAATGTTCTAGAATTTTATACGTAATATTTTTGCTTAATTTGCATGTTTTATATCACCAAAAACCTTCAAAATCATCACTGAACCTACAATGAAGCACAGCTTTTAAAAACAGATAGTCAAAAAAAACAAACAAAAAAACAGATAGTCAAAAGTAATAATTTTAATAAATACACATTTGTTGCAGTAACAGCTTATATTTGCATAAGACCTGGTTGATAATTAGATTCCTAGTATAAATTACTTTCTAATTTATGCATTACTTCAATATTATTTTCTTTATGCAAAGTAAGATTAAGTCCATCATCATCATCTCCTAAGTAAAAAAGCTGAACTTAAGTTGTTATTTAATTTCTAAGTCATGTATTCAACGTTATTTTCTTCATACAAAGGAGAATTTCAGCCCATAAATCATATACTCTTAAGTAGGGAGTATAAACTCACTTTCACTTCACAAATTGGATTTTCTTTTTTTTTCAGACACAAGTGTATTTCAGTTGTAGATATATTTCTCAATTTCAATGTTTGACTAAAGATAATGTGAGCTGGAAACACAATGTACTCAAGGAATTTCAGAACATTCAGTCCTTCATTTTAATTTATTTTGGAAATATGTTTATCTGGACTTATATAGGATATTGGGACTCCTACATGGAGTTGGGAAATGGAAACTAATAGGCTTCTGTACATGTGTATACGTATTGTATACTGTAAAATTATTTATAATCTGGTTGGAAAAACTGTTCTCATACTTTCTTTTACTTTATTACTTGGATTTCTGACTGCTCATAAAAAACAGAGCTGTTTAATAACCATGAAACCTATACTATTGCAGATTTTATTAGATTCAAAGATATTGGTACTTCCCATTTTGAAAATTTTTTAATGAGTTTTATATACATATTTACATATATAAGTTATTTCAAATAACAACAAATAGGGGTAACATTTTAAATAGATCTTCATATTACAGTAAAATGAATTCAAGAAACTGTTGTCTAATAGTGAGTTATATGCTAGTGAAATGCTGTTTGGAGTATTCAGAAGCAGTAGCGAACAAAAGGGAAAAGTGTGATAAATTGTTACAAATATTAAAAAAAATAAATCTCAATGATATCATAAAAAGCACAGTTTTATTATCTTTATAACAGATGGAAGAGATTGACTATAAAGCATTTGTCTTTACATGTGAAATTAAAATATTAGTTTGGATCTGCATGCACGTTTAAATTATGTTGTTTAAATACAATTGATTTTATTCCAAAGTTTTCATTTGAAAAAGCAGATATGTTACCAAATGGCAAAGGCCCACATTTCTTTTCAGGTCTTTTCTCTTTTCTTAAATTATCTGCAATTTTTAGATGGTAAGGCCACTGTAACATGCAGGTATAATGAAACAACCTGTGTATTATATCAAAAATTATACGACTAAAACAATTAATTTTGCAATCTATCAATATTTAGTTATTCCAGAGTGCACCGGAGAGATGATTTTGTTTTTTCAATGAGTTTTCTTATGTAGGAATGTAGTCTAAGTACGTTGGGCAGTAGCTTGGGGATATATCATTCTTTCTAGTAGGAAACACTGGCTGACAGTGAGGGTAGAGAACACAAGTATGGGAATGGTTTTACTTTTCATGCACAAGAGGAAGAGGAAATAAAATATGCTTGAGCTCACAGTGGTGTGCTAGTTTTATAATTTTGTCCATCACAGGAAAAATTCTCTTACTGTTAAATCTTAATACTTTATTTTTTTATTTTTTATTTTATTTATTTGTTTTTTGGCGGTATGTGGGCCTCTCACTGTTGTGGCCTCTCTCGCTGCAGAGCACAGGCTCCGGACGCGCAGGCTCAGTGGCCGTGGCTCACGGGCCCAGCCACTTCGCAGCATGTGGGATCCTCCCGGACCGGGGCACGAACCTGTGTCCCCTGCATCGGCAGGCGGACTCCCAACAACTGCGCCACCAGGGAAGCCCAAATCTTAATACTTTAATATTTTCCTTTAATTCATTCAGTATTCTATACTTCAATATACAAAGGGAACCTGAGTTGGTCATTAACGCCACCAGGAAGCCCAAATCTTAATACTTTAATATTTTCCTTTAATTCATTCAGTATTCTATACTTCAATATACAAAGGGAACCTGAGTTGGTCATTAAATCTCTGTAATTAAATACAAATTTTATAGAGCGCTCATTATTTATATACTGCCTTGCATTCTCAAATAAATGTGAATTGTTATTATATTATTGTACTACTACAATTCACTACTAAACACAAAGATGTTTGTACATTAAAAAATATAATTCTACAGCACTGCAATCTAAATGTAGGATTATCAATTTATTATTTATTTGAAATCTAAAATTTCATTCTTTCAATAAATCCCCATCAACGTGAAAGATATTAGTAAAATCCAATAGCTAAAATCCCTTGTGTGTGTTTGATAATTTAGCTAAGTCTTATTATGCAGATAAACTATAAATTATACACAGAAGAGTAAACAGCTGTGCATATGACCTATAGTAGGTTGGCAAAACTGAAGATATTCAAAGGCACAAATTAAAGGCCACTGAACCAAGTATATATCTACAGTATCCTGTGGTCTGTATATGGACTAGTACACACTATTAAACATGTAAATGAAGAAGAAAGATCATTCCTCTCTCACTAGGGAAGCCAAGGTCTTTTTCTTTTTTTAATATTTAAGGATAGCAGCCATACTTCAATTATCTTGTAATTTATGTCTACAATAATAAGGACAAGGGTTTACAAAGCATTGACAAGCTGATTACTCAGATAACAAATTCAACAATTTTCCTTACTCATAGGATCATTAATGAATGGTCACAGAGTATTAGATATTATATTTTTCTTTTTTCTCAGAAGAAAAGTATGCAATCTTACCATTAAATTTAGAAGCCAGAAACCTGCTAGCCAGAGTCTTTGAGTCCACTCAGTAATACATGAAATCAGACATCCATTCAACAAAGGTAACAATTTAAGTATCAGCTATATTTCAGGCACTATCATATGTGCAGAGGAAACAAATAGAAACAATATATACCTCCAGTTCTTCAGTATTCTTAGTTTAGAAGGGACACACGCCTATGCACTGCGTTATTTGATATAACTCCTATTACAGTTATAGGAACAATGCATTGTGAAATCAAAGAGGAGAAAGCTACTACATTATTTCTGTCTGGCAATCTCCAGAAGTATTTCATATGTGTATTTCACATTAAAAATATGAGTTAACCAGAGGGAGGGAGAGTATTTGGTCATTTCATTCAGAGAGGAAAACTTGTGTAATGACAAGCATTGTGAGAAGTTCCTGCATGCATCCCTTCACATATACATTCAACACATCTTTTTTGAATAACTCCTTTCTGAAAAGCATTCAGCTAGCAATGGGGAAAATACTAAAATACAGATGCCCATCCTTCCCTCCTGGTGCTGACAATCTGGTGGAAAAGACAGATATCGCCGGGCTTCCCTGGTGGCGCAGTGGTTGAGAGACCGCCTGCCGATTCAGGGGACGCGGGTTCGCGCCCCGGTCCAGGAAGATCCCACATGCCGCGAAGCAGCGGGGCCCGTGAGCCATGGCCGCTGAGCCTGCACGTCCAGAGCCTGTGCTCCGCAACGGGAGAGACCACAACGGTGAGAGGCCCGCGTACCGCAAAAAAAAAAAAAAAAAAAGACAGACATTGCATAATTGTGATTTTTTTTTTCTTTTAAGGGAAAGTAGAGTATAGAAGGGGCTTCAGAATGCAGGGTATTTTCATCAAGGGAAAGGAAATTTGGTGAGGGAGAGAGGTGTGTCCAAATGGTAAAAGGTCTCATAAAGTATGTTCTCTGCAGTCAGTGGAGAGAAGTTTTTAATCAAAGAGTGACACAAATAATGGGATATTAGAAAGGTATCACTGACAGCGTTAAACAGGAAAATAAATTGAGAGACTAAAAATTATGGAAAACAGGGAGTCTGTCACAAAATTCCACATAAGAGATGAGGACGGCCTGAGTAAATTTACCTACAGAGGTGATGAAGAGGAGAGGAAGGGAAAATTGGAAAAATATTTCTGAGATACAATAAAAAATTAGAGATTCCCAAATATAAGGAGTTAAGGAAGTCCCAATTTGAGAGACTGTTCCACAAATTTTACTTATAAGACTTAGGGCAGTAGTGGATGTGAAGAATTAAATAACATATAGGCTCTAGAAGGCAACTACTCGGGTAGTGATAGATGAGTTCATTTTGGAACAGGAGAAATCCTGAGGTGGTGTGGGAGTGAGGACAGACAAATGAAGAGATGCAGTAAACCCTAAACAATATAAGTTCAAAGCCGGGGAGAGAGCTCTGTGCCAGAGAAAAAGACTTGAGTATCAGCAAAATATTTACTATAGAGCAGTGGTTCTCATATTTTCTACCCATTAGAATCACCTAAGTCATTAAAAAAAAAAAATGATGCCTGTTTCACATCCCCAGGGATTCTGATTTAAGTGATTTGGGGTGCAGGCTGGACATTAGCATTTAGAAAAACTCCCCAGGTGATTCTAATGTGCAGCCACATTGAGAACCTCTGCCGTGGAGGGACATATATACGTGAGGTCTTTTAATGTTAAGAGGCTGGATTCTGAAGTCAAACAGAACAGTATTTGAATTGAAGTTCTCCCAGTTATCCATGAAACTTTGCACATGAAAGCCACAGATTCTTTATCTGCACGACAGTAGTAATTAATATTGTCTACTCAATGATTTGTAGGATTATGCACAAAAATAATATAAAGGTGCTTCTCACAATGCTGAATGAGCATCTATAAATATCATAGACAAGTATCATCATCAATTATTATTAATACCACATAATCTCATTCTCTATTTTTTTGTTGTTTTGTGGTACGCGGGCCTCTTACTGTTGTGGCCTCTCCCGTTGCGGAGCACAGGCTCCGGACGCACAGGCTCAGCGGCCGTGGCTCACGGGCCCAGCCGCTCCGCGGCACGTGGGATCTTCCCGGACCGGGGCACGAACCCGCGTCCGCTGCATCGGCAGGCGGACTCTCAACCACTGCGCCACCAGGGAAGCTCTCTCATTCTCTATTTTGTAAAGTCTTGGGAGTGAAGGAGATCACGGAGGGAGAATATGCAGAATCTTAAGGGAAAAGTTCTAGGGGCAGAATCTGGGGGAAATGCAGCACTTAAGGGACTGGTGGAGGAGAAGGAAGCGGCAAAGGAAGAGGCAGAATGGTCAAATGTATGGGGGGGGGGATCTAGAAGAGATGGTGTCTTGGAATTTATTAGATAAATTTCAAATGTCACAGAAATTTGAATTAGGATAAAGTCTGAAGCTTGGCCATTGATTTGGCATATTTTGAATCTATGGGGTCTAAATGTGATCAGATTAGGGCTGTACCAATCTACCATTGGTGGAGGGGTGAAGAATTAGAGACAGCCACAGGAAGACAAGGGAAGGATACTATTTCAAGAAGTTTAATTTTTAAGAGGACGGTGGAGGATAGACGATGATAACTTGAGAAAGAAGATTATGAAAACTTTGAAGAGCTTTTTGTTTTCCTAGAGTGGAAATAAGTATAAAAATTAGTAAAGGAGCCAGGAAATGGAAAGGTTGAAGATACACAAAAGGGGAAAATGGGTGAGTTCTGGCCCCAATAGGAACAGTTGTCTCAGAAGAGAAGAAACAGATACTTTTCTGAGACAAGAGTGTGTGAGCAAAATTGGAGAATAGAAGAGGAAAGCAGAGAGAGACCCCCACTGATGCTGTGGGGCTGAAGCTACTCTATGCTAGAACTTGAATTTACTGAGGGTGAAGATCACTTACATTCACTGCCGTGAGGTTCAATGTCTAGTACCCTGACTCACAGAGATTGGTATTTAATACACATGAGGTGAACTATGAGGTTTTTCATGCTTATTCTGGGAGAGTAAGTAATGGAAGACAAGAATGTCAAAGCAAAACAAGGATCCAATGGGAAGATCCTGTGAATACAGGAGCATCACAGTGGTGCATAGTTTCCAGGCTTCTTTATGTTATCTCTTTTAAATTCTTTCAGGAAGAGTGAAAGAACTTAATGGAGAAACAATGAAAGTGAAAGAAAGATGAAAGAAAGTGCCAGGTAGGGATCTAATGTACAGCATGGTGTTTATAGTTAATAACATGGTACTATATATTTGACACTTGCTAAGACAGTGAACTTTAAATGTTCTCACCACAAAGAAGAAATGGTAATCGTGTCACATGATGAAGGTGTTAACTAATGCTATGGTGGTAATCATTTTGCATTATATAAGTTTATCAAATCAGCATTTTGTCACCTTAAACTTATACAATGTTATATAACAATTGTATCTCAATTAAAAATCCATAAAGTGGGGGCTTCCCTGGTGGCGCAGTGGTTGAGAATCTGCCTGCCAATGCACGGGACACACGGGTTCGAGCCCTGGTTCTGGGAAGATCCCACATGCCGCGGAGCAACTAGGCCCGTGAGTCCCAACTACTGAGCCTGCGCGTCTGGAGCCCGTGCTCCACAACAAGAGAGGCCGCGATAGTGACAGGCCCGCACACCGCGATGAAGCGTGGCCCCCGCTTGCCGCAGCTAGAGAAAGCCCTCGCACAGAAACGAAGACCCAACACAGCCAAAAATAAATAAATATTAAAAAAAAAAATCCATAAAGTGCCTGGACTGCAGAAGGATAAGCAAAGCTGTGCAGTTCTATGACAAAAACATTTCTTTGCTGCTCTGGCAGTAGCAACCAAGGCAAAATAAAGAATATATGCACTAGTATATTAGCTATAACTACAGCTCTAGGAAAAAAAAAAAATTACAAACAAGAAAATTCTTTTCTGATATTTTCCCTTACCTCTGCTCAAGCTCTCATTCCAGGATATACTGTGACGAAAGAAACGGAAGAACAGCTTCAGGGCTAACAGCACATTTTGGCTTCTGTAAGAAACTTGCTTGCTTGCTTGGGGCGGGAAGAACCGGGTTCCTGATTGGCTGATTCAAAATTAAACAGCTCCCTCCCGCCTTGGGGACTTCCCGCCCTGTGAAGGGTATAAAAGTCTCACTCACTTCTCTCCGAGTGGGACCCTATCCGGACAGTTTGTGTAAGTTTCTATACTTGTATAAATCCTTTGCTAATCTTTCTGCTTGGTGTTGGTGATTCTCGGGTGTCCTTGGTTGGGACACGGGTCGCATTTACCGGGGAACTTGACTCCAGGTGTGTGGCTCCCGGACCGCAACAATACCACTTTAAAAATAGTTTTTAATAGGGCTTCCCTGGTGTTGCAGTGGTTGAGAATCCGCCCACCGATGCAGGGGACGCGGGTTCGTTCCCCGGTCCGGGAAGATCCCACATGCCGCGGAGCGGCTGGGCCCGTGAGCCATGGCCGCTGAGCCTGCGCGTCCGGAGCCTGTGCTCCGCAACGAGAGAGGCCGCGGCGGTGAGAGGCCCGCGTACCGCCAAAAAAAAAAAGTTTTTTAATATACTCACAATGCTCAGAATTAAAGTGATCAATTAATTTGTCTAGTCAGAATATTATTCCAATAAACTAATAAAATCAGGCTCTTCTACACTCTTGCCCTTACTAACCTGAATTCAATTTGGCGGAAAAAACCCTGCAATCAACAGCATCTGGCAAAAGAGCATGACCGAGTCATCCCAATGTATTAACTCTCCTGAAAAAACAATTTACCCAGCTCATGCCCTTTGCATGGTACATGAATAGCCTTATCTTTGTGTAATGTAGGAAGGGAAGTAAATTTCAGGTGCTTTTTCTTTTCACTTTTATGGAGCATAGTTGATTAACAATGTTGTGTTAGTTTCAGGGGTACAGCAAAGTGATTCAGTTATACATATACATGTATCTATTCTTTTCCAAATTCTTTTCCTGTTTAGGTTATTACAGAATATTGTTCAGTGGTCCCTGTGCTATACAGTAGGTCCTTGTTGGTTATCTATTTTAAATATAGCAGTGTGCTCAGGATGCTTTTTAAGTATGATAGATCATCAGCCATGAAGAAGAGTTACCCATAAGATTCCAAGTTGGACCTGCCTAGAAAATATACTGGTAATAGAATAGGAGGGTGAATTAAAGCAGTATTATATTAGAAGGTGAATCATCACACTAAGGAAAGAAAACATAAAAGGGGAGGATAGGACTGTTGCTTTTTTTTATTTTCCAGCACTGAGAGCAATCAGTGTTCTCACCATCACTACAGTAAGACCCTTCCTTGTATACATCCTGCCCCCCAAGGAGTCAGCAAAGGAGCAGATGCTCCATAATCTTCAATTCACGATATCCGCATACATTTGTGTCACTGGAGTAATCCCATTTGATCATTTAGTCTTTGATCTAGCAATTTGCATGTGCAGGTGGCTAAGACATTGCCTTATTGGCCACTTTGTATCAGCCCCAGCACAAAGTCCTCCTGGGGTTTCACATCTACTTCACTGCATCCGGTTATGCAGTGATTTCATTCCAAACCCTCCATCATACCTCAGCAGCTGTCGTAACCAGAAGCACAATGCTCATTGTTAAGGGTTTTGTTCCTCCCTCTATTAAATGTCCTTGTTTAGTACAGTACATACCACAGACCAGATGCATTGTATGTATGTTCATTTTCCATAAAATTTCTTTTGGCTTATCACATTTCTGTTATTATTAATAGGCAGAGAGACTATTCTGTGGGGCTGCGTTAAAATTAACATTTTAAAGGGCACTGAGACACCACATTGGAAGGATAAATATTTTTCTAAGGGATGAAGGTATCCAACCATAAATGAACTTAATAAATATTTAACAATGTAATTTTTTAATATGGTAAAATACACGTAACATAAAACTTACCATTTTAACCTTTTAAAGTATACAACTCAGTGCATTCACATTGTTGTACAACCATCACTACTATCCACTTCCAGAACGTTCTCATCATCCCAAACTGAAAGTCTATACTCATTAAACAGTAACTCCTGTTCCTTCCTACTCCAGTCCCAATAACCACTATTTTACTCAATGTCTCTATGAATTTGACTGTTCTAGATACCTCATATACATGGAATCATACAGTATTTATTCTTTTTTTTGTCTGACTTACACCGATTAAGATAATGTTTTCAAGGCTCACCCATGTTGCACCATGTATCAGAATTTCATTCCTTTTTAAGGCTGAATAATCTTCACCTGTAGGTATATGTCACATTTTGATGATCCCTTTATGTGTTGAATGAATTTGGTTTCTTATCTTTTGGGATTTGTGAATAATGTTAGTATGAACATAGGAGTAAAAATATCTATTCCAGTCTCTGTTTTCAATTCTTCTGGGTATATACCTAGAAGGGGAGCTGCTGGATCATATGGTAACTCTGTTTAGTTTTTTGAGGAACCGCCATACTATTTTTCACAGTGGCTGCATCATTTTATATTCCCACCATCAATGCACAGCAGTTGTTGTGTTTCCACATCCTTACCAACACTTGATATTTTCATTTTTCTCGCTTTCTTTTTCTTTTTTGATAATAGCCACCTAATTGGTATTAATATAAAATTAAATTTGAAAAAGAGTGAGTGAATTTATGTCCTCATCTGAAGAAATCTAAATCTTAAGTGATAGAATTGTTACCTCTGCCTCAATCCTATTTCTCATATGCCACTGTCTTAAAAGGTGATGTTTGCTATACTGCCACCTCAGGCAAGCAAGTTTTGGGAGAATATATAAGGAATTCACCAAAGATAAACTTTAATACTCCCTTTGGTTTCTTTGGTGCTTCATATCATCATTATCTTCTTGGTCAAGTTGAGATTATCTGTTTCTTTCCATAAAGCTGCAAAATTATCCTCACCAACACAATCATAATAATCCAACACAATGGCAGTTTTCCATTGAAAAGCAAATGTTACCAGCATATCCTATAGGATTCGTTCATCCATTCATTTGTTCCAGATTTTACTGTGAGTTTATTCTCCCCAACACTGTGCAATAGAAGTTTCTGTGATGATAGAGGTATTCTACATCTGCTCTATCCAATATGTTAGCCACTAGCTATATGTGGCTATTGACTATGTAAAATGTGACTACTTCCAGTGAAACTTAAAATAATTAAACTTTAATTAATATAATTAAACATTCAGTTCCTCTGTCACACTAGCTACACTTTAGGTCCTCAATAGGCACAAACAGCTAGTGGTTAGAGTGTTAGTGCAGGTTTAGATGGATACACTGAGAAATTGCTTATCATCTTTCTCCTAGTTAGTCAAAGTCTGGTCATTAAGACACACAGATATTGCTTGTAATAAAGGGTAGTACAGGTAAGTGCTAAGACCTACTGAAACACAAATGAAAGAGAGACACGTTTCCTGGGGGGAAATTAGGAAATGCTTCAAAAAGAGAGGTAGTAATATGTTATATCTTGAAGGATGATTATGACCTCACTAGACAGAGAAGGAAAAGGATATTTTAAGTAGATAGAAAGACAAAGGCAATGACTTGGAAACAAAATGGTGTGTTGAGGAATAGTGAAGCGTGTGGTGTATTAGAAGAGACACTATGCCTAGGGAGAAGTGAGAGAAATGGAAAAAAGTTAGAAGAGTAATCCAGAATCTGAGTGTGAAGGGCGATATACTGAATACTTCAGACTTGCATCATATAAAGTGTCAACAAAAATAATGAATAAGTAAGGGTACATCATGAATTTGTTCATTTCCTAAAATAATTCCTTTCCTTGATCAGAGTAATGATAAAGAGCATTAATTGAAAGGAATTGAAATTAATGGCCTGGGTGTAATTATTTTTTTGACGTAGAGGCTTTAAAAAAAAAATTCACCTTTTTTCAGGGAAGGTTATAAATAGAAGATTCTCTCATTGGCTAAAGCAGGCCATTCTTAAACTCTTTTAAATTACTACCCAATACTTAAGTAATCTAAGACTTGTTTAGCACAAACCATGTTTGTTTGGTATTCTGTTGTTCACCGCAGAATAAAAAGCAAATTATTACAGAAACTCCCTGTGACAGTATATAAGCAGGTGCTGCCTGTGACAGTATATAAGCAGGTGGAGTTGTTTTACAGTCTTCCTAGTTCCTGACTCGAGAGTAAGTTTCAATATAATATGTACAGTGCACTGAAACAATTTCCTTTCTAAAATTTTTTGATTGGATTAATATTTTAGGGTACTTATTCAAGGGCTACAGCATTAATCAGAAACTCTTTCTGGGACTGATCCAGTGGATAAAGACTCCGCACTTTCTCAATGCAGGGGGCCCAGGTTTGATCCCTGGTTGGGGAACTAGATCCCACATGCCGCAACAATGACCTGGCACGGCCAAAATAAATAAATATTTTTTAAAAAATTTTTAAAAAAAAGAAGCTCTTGGCTGTTGTGCTAAAATGTTCTGCCTCCAGGTTATAATTCACCTGGCAAATGGTCAATCATGCTTCACTCCTAGAATGTTCCATGATTCTTCCTTTGATCTATTGAAGTACATTTCTAAGGTACCTTTGTTAGTGTCCTATAAACAAGGAAAGTGTGTCTTTGGGATATTCATTAATATTCTCTATAAAGAACTAAAACTAAAGTAAATGATTATAGGCATAGCTAAGGGTTCATTACACATGAACAATTCCCATACCTTTTAAAGAGATTGTCATAAAAGGCATTCGTCTTTAATTATGGCTGAATATAAGCCTATTTGGGTTGAAATTTTAATTAATCCTTTTCATTCTGGTTCATTAACATTTTGATGATTCAGTAAGATGACAGGACACATACCAACCTGGCAGAAATGACCAGAAAAATGTGTCTCAAATGAGGACAGTGGCCAGGTAGTCTTATAATCCATCCACATATGGAACATTTGTATATGACTGTCACATTTCTTAGCATAGGAAGACTAAAATCAACTGCAGATCAATCAAAGACCTGAATATAAAAAGCAAAATTTTAAAACTTTTAGGAAAAATGTTTATGATTTCACAATCGGGAATGGTTTCTAAAATAAGATGTAAAGAGAAGCCATAATGAAAAAAGATAAGATACAGCCTATGGAAAAACGTTTGTAATGCACATACCAAAAATGAATTAGAATATATAACATATAAAGGATTTCTAATAAATCTATAGGAAAAAGACAAATGCCTCAGTAGAAAAATGCATACAATATATGTTTTAGCAATTTAACATAGAGGAAAGATGCTCACTGCACATATAATCAGAAAAGACATATTAAAACCATTCAAATGATAAAACTGGGAAATGTGACAATATTAAATGTTGACAAGGATAGATAAAATGGTAGATCACATGAATGCACTTGCAAACTGTAAATGCTGCAAGCACTGTGTAGGATTTGGGCAACATCTGAATAAAGGAAAGAAGTAAAACCCACATAATCAAGCAATTGTACTCATAGTCATACGTCTAAAAAGTATTGAATATTGGCAATGTAATACATGTCCTCCAAAAAAAAAATCATTTCTACAGTGTCTACTATAGTGGGAAATTAGAAATGCCTATTAATGAGACAGGGAAAAGTAAACTGTAGTAGGTTTATTAAAAGGAATACTATACAGCAATGAAAATTAATGAAATAGATCTTTCTGTACTAACTTCAAAAAATCACATAAAATAATATTTCCAAGGATGCATATAGTATGTTACAATTTATATAAATATTTAGTTATTTAATATGATACTACATATGATTGAATATACTTAGTAAAATCAAGAAGAAATGCATGGGAATCATAACTGCAAATTTACAATGCTGGTTACCTCAGAGGTAGATACAATCTGAAAAAGTACATAGAGAAGTTCAATTTTATTTTTAATATGTACTTACTTCATCTGGGTGGTAATTCACAAACATTCGTTTCACTGTTTTCTCTGATTTTGCCAAATGAATATGACATAATAATAAAAAGTCAGAGTCATTAAAAGCTCCAAGAACTCTGCACAGCAGCACTTCAACTCTAAAGGTTATATTTCAAAATTCTGCTCTTGAGAAGTGTGCCTTCCTGATGCAGGCCTCTTTAATTTCAGTAAGAATGAATTACATGGGGCTTCCCTGGTGGCGCAGTGCTTGAGAGTCCGCCTGCCGATGCAGGAGACGCGGGTTCGTGCCCCGTTTCGGGAAGATCCCACATGCCGCGGAGCGGCTGGGCCCGTGAGCCATGGCCACTGAGCCTGCGTGTCCGGAGCCTGTGCTCCGCAAATGGGAGAGGCCACAACAGTGAGAGGCCCGCATAACGCAAGGGAAAAAAAAAAAAAAAAAAGAATGAATTACATGATTTAACTGACTGTACTCTGTAATCAAATCTTTCTTTGAAGCACAGCAATCCAGGAAGCCATGCTCACAGCTCTCAATAAGATCTAAGAAGCTATGCTGATGGTTCCTCCCCCAACTGCCAAATTAATCTCCATATTACCTGGCTGAGCTGAGGAATAAGCATTGTGATAAACTCCAAGCGCCTGGTTACACCTGAAATGCTTGCTGAAATGTGGATTCCAGAATCCCACTCCCATATGTTCTAATGTGTTCAATTTAGTGGCGGAGGGGAGTCCAGGGAGTGGTATTTTAAGTGTTACTTTTGTTGATTTGGAGGTCTTCTTGGTTCAATGGACAAAGTCTGAGAAATACTGCTTCGAGGAATTCAGTCTCATGGTGGAAGTGAAATAAATGCAATGGAATTTTGGAGATATTATTAAGAAAGGATTAGAAAGAGACATATTTAAATCGATTTGCTTAACATGAAAGTCTTCACAGAAGAGGTGACAACTGTTTTGTGTTTTCAAAGATCACCCAAGGATCAAGAAAGTGAGAAACATTCTGGGCAGAAATTCCAACATAAACAAAAGCAGATAGTAATGACATATCCTGAGTACATGAGAAAATGCAAGTCGATTTTCACAGCAAATGATTAAAGCTGGAGGCTGAAAAGAGAGGAATTCTGGGTCCAGATGATAGAGTACCTTAAATAACATGATAAAGAGTTTGGACTTCATTGTTTGTGCTCTAGAAAGATGACTCTGCAGGCATAATACATACGAATTCAAGTGGGGCAAGAATGGAGGTGAGGTGATAGCTTAGAAGGCTGATCCTAGGAAGCATGAGTAGGATTTGAGGGCAGGTCTGTCTGTGGGAAGAAGAGGTTGGGTTCAAGAAAAAGAAAATAATCAGTACATATTTTTTTTCACTGCTTGAATGTAGTGGATATGACAGAGGGATGTGTCAAAGATGAATTTTTCTGGATACATGATGTGCTATTGATGAATTGGAAATTCAAGTAGAAGAGCAAGTTTGTCAGGAAGGATAATGCATGTGGCTTCAAATGATTTCTTTTACTATATTTTCCTTTAAAATATTTGTAATTCATCTCTACGTGGAGATGTCAAGTAGTTCCCTGGCAGTATAAATGTGGCAATCAGGAGCAACACATGGAATAAAGATATAAAATTTAGATTTCATTATTGAAACACTAGATTTGCATCACACCATCTGGGGTGACTGAAGAGCATGAGAAGACAATAAGGGCTGAATTTAGTAATATAATTAGCAAATAGAAAATTATAGTTGACAGATAATTTATGTAAAATATATAATATAAATTAAAACCAAATTAGATGGCAGACGTTGTAATTCATTGGGAATTTCAGAGGTGTGTAAAAACTATGAGGATTGGAATAGACAGAGAAATTTCATGGTGGAGCAGAAGCATGAACCTTCTTACAAGTGAACAGGGTTTGGCCAAGAGAAGGGGAGGCTCTTCCAGATCAGAGAAGCCATGTGTACAGAAAGGTGAAACTGGAGATGTACAATTTTCAATCTGAAAATAACTTGATGGATTCTTCCCAGACTGCTTGGCCGTATCTGTCCACATTTCAAAGCAAATGATTAAGGTCCCATTTCACCCCTCTTCTCTGACCTCAAAAGATGATGATACAGTTGGGGTGGGGGGTAGAGGTGGAGCTTTCTTACTAAAGAAGTTATGGCTATGACATCCTTGGAAAGTTACTGTTTATAGAAGATTGGTCTGGGGAAAATGCAAAGAGTGGTTTGGACAAGAAAAAGATATTTAAGAGGTTCAGAAATTATGACTTCTGAAGCAAAATTCAGAAAAAAATAACTTTTTATTTAAATATGAGGGAAAAATAGGTCCATGACATGCAGGAAAAGCGTGTACTATATCATGAAAAAGAGCGTTTCCAATGGTGAATCTGCCCCTTATTTGCTGAATGGTTATGTATATTTTGCTTAACCTCTCTGAGATTCAGTCTCTTCATAAGTTAAAGAAATCTAATAGTTTACTTCAAAAGGGTGATGTGAGGACTGAATGAAATATCTATTGTAACTAGGGTGTCTAACACTAGACAGTTTTCCCCAGTTACTCTTCTAGGACCTTAATTTCCTATAGAATTAGGATAACTGGCTGGTCCCTATAGCATATATTTTAGGTATAAACATGAATGCATCAAAAATACTACTGCTCACTCAACTCAATAGCAAGTTTAGAGAGATAAATGATAATGTGACCAGGTCATAATTCTAGCCTACTATATGTTATTATGTTTTTGTTTCTGAACTCACAGATCTCAGAGAAAGAGAAAAATCAGTTGAGTTTTCTGGATGATAAGGAGGTGCTCATTCTCTAGTGGATTGGATGAAACCCCACCCCAAATGGGGCATTGCACCTGCTCATTTATCAAGCTGCCAAGGGCTGGCTTTGCTGTCTTGCTTTTTTTTTTTTTTTTTTTTTTTTGAGGTACGCGGGCCTCTCACTGCTGTGGCCTCTCCCGTTGCGGAGCACAAGCTCCGGACGCACAGGCTCAGCGGCCATGGCTCACGGGCCCAGCCGCTCCACGGCATGTGGGATCCTCCCGGACCGGGGCACGAACCCGCATACCCTGCAATGGTAGGCGGACTCTCAATCACTGTGCCACCAGGGAAGCCCCTGCTGTCTTGCTTTTTTCTTTTAAAATTCACATCTTGCAGTATTTTGAGTTGCTCAGCCTCATAATGTAAGTAACATATTAAACCTTGCTTAAATAAAAATAGCTCCTAATATACCAAGTATAGATAATGCCAAAAGGTGCAATCTCTCAGTTGAGTATATAACATTAGTTTCCAAATGTTGCATGCAAGTGCATAGCTTCCCTTTCATTTCTGATCAAGGTTATTTGTATTTGAATTGAATCTTATACTTTAAAATCAAAGAACTATATAGACCAACAAAATTCTCTTTGGGGAGATATTAGGATATTTTTCTTTATTTTGTACAGTACAGGGTAAGAGAAAGTCAGCTTTAAACCTACAGGACTCTCTGAGCAGCTGTGAGTCTCTCCTCCCAACCCCACACTCAGCACAGGTGCTGGATCACTGGAAATCACTAACCCTTTGCAGGATACAGCCTAGAAGATGATAACACTGGTTCAAGGACAACGGAAGGGAAGGGAAGTAAAAGGAAGTAAGTGGGAAAATAGAGCAAACGTGATTAACAGCTGTTTTCTGAAGCACGCTTCCATCAGGCATCTGCGGCTGTGTCATTGTGCTTCGGTTCTGCAGATTATACAAGGGTAAATTGGAAGACTCATGGAGCAAAAAGATATGTGGAGAAAGGTGAAAGGAAGTCCAAAATCTATGGCAATGATATGCCCTAACTCCCTACTTACTCCTCAGTTTCACCCTTTCCCTTTCTTATGGGAAGAAGCTAGATGCCTAAGAAACAAAGTCCTTCTACTAACTAGATATTTGTTCTGGGTTGCTGCTATTGATGATTTTGGTATTTCTTCTGTTTTGGGAGAGGAAGGAAAGGGGTTGATGGAACACCAGTGGATCCTTTAATAAACCCCTTTAATAAACTCAACATGCTGTATGCCTTCCAGAACGCTTTCAAAAGAACTACAAGTACCTCCTCAAGATAAAGAGGAGATACCGGGATATGGGTGGAAAACTAAGTCTCAAAATACTCGGTGCTAGGAGCATCCAGTTTGGGTCTGAAAGCCTAGCTGCCAGGCTTCTTGTTGGCTGCCTAATAAATAGGTGGATTCTCACAATATTTTGTTTAGTATGACATCCTACTTGCCAAACAACCACAATGAAGGGCACAAATGGAATGAAATATTATTGTCTTATCCCATGTGCTCCGAGGAGTATATTTCCTCTGAAAGATCCCCTTCAAGCAACCAACATCCCCATGTGGACCATTCCTTAGGGTCCTTAATCTATGCCCCTTCCTCCAAGTGCTCAGCGGGGGTTGGCAATCCACCTTGAATTAAACAATCTCCCACCACTATTTGGAAATACACAAACCATCTCTTCACAGCCCTTCGTAACACACAGCCTGGTACAATCACTTAAAAACGAAACAGGACAGATGACCCAGAGGAATTTACAAGGTCAGGGCACTCCCCGGTGGGGGCGTGAAAGGGTGGGAGGTGCTGAGGTCAGGGTTAAATGACACTGCCAAATGAAGCCCCCCTGCCCTGCCACCTCCTTCCTTCATCTCTTGAAGGAGTCTCCAGTGAGCTCCCGCGTCTGGAAGCCTGCCCCTTCCGTGCCGCAGAGAGGTTAGGAAGCGCATTTCAAAGCCGCATCTAAAGCAGCCCACTTAAAAGGGCCAAGAAAAGCCTGGCCGATGACCAGAATTGGCCCAAATCACTTGCTGCCGTTCTCTTCTTGCAGCCTCATTAGCGTTTCCCTTCTTTCCTCTTTGCCCTCTTTCCCCTTAGGGTACAAGTCCTCTCGAAAGCCCCCTAGGGATTTTCGGTTGGCGGCTGCAGCTCTGACCCGGGGCTGGAATGAGATGCTTTAGCATTCCGTCTGCCTATCCCACCTGTGGCCCCTGGAAGGATAGATAACCTGGGACCTCTGCGGCCAGGCGTGCGCGTCCAGCTCCGGCCCCTCGGGGACCTTATGGCGCGTGGCTGCTGGGCGCAACCTCCGCAGCGCCGTAACCCCCTGCGGAGCGGCAGCCGGCTTGCCACGCCGAGCTCCCTCTCCACCCGCCCGCAGAGCTCTGCCCGCCTCTTCCCATTGTGTCCGCAGTGCTGCGGGGCTGAGCCATGCGCCGGCCGCATCCGCGCCAACCCCCGAGCTGCAGGCGGGAGGAGAGGGGGCAGGCAGAAGGACCGAGAAGGGAACTAGAAGGGCACAGCGCTTCATCTGTAACGCAGAGGCACCTGGAGCTCCCTGCAATACGTTTTACAGTTAAACGCCACCAACTAGAGCGCTTCCTGGCACGTCCCCACGCGTGTGGTTTTTGTGTGTGAAAGATGGGACACACCTTGTTCATTCATCTATCTGCGCTTCATCCTCTTGTCTCCCTCAGAAAAAGTTCCCCCTCTCTTAGCTTTAAGCCTCCATCTCCCCCACATCAGCACTGCATTTCCAGGCAAAAACTGCAGATTGAAAACACAGGTCTTGAAAGACCCCACTACATATCATGAAGAGTTTACCAAAATTCACCTAGTAATGCTGATTTTCAAAGCTCCCATTCTCATCCTCCTTCCTGGAAAATGCTTTCGAAGTTTGGGAGCTCAAATGGCCTTGGACCTGGTGGTTTCTGCACCCCAGTCCCCAATCATGAACCGCGGTGCGGTCAGAGACACCGAGATTACGCGGCAAAGTTGCCCAGAACCAACCCAGCAGGCCGCTGATGCTAAGAGCATCCTAAGAGGCAGCTCTTCTGTATGTCCCTGGGAAGCCCAAATGCGCGACGTAACCTCCCCCAACAAGGATTAACTCAACCACACACAACAGACACAAATCCCGGAAACTTCTTTGTGAAGCGGGCTCAAGCCCACTCTGAAAGGACATTCAGCAAAACTCGCAAGGAAATAAATAAACATCTCACTCCTACAGGGAAACTTGTTGAATCCCGCCGAGCGAAAGCCTGCAATTTCCGATTTAGCCTGAAGGTTTTTGATTCTACCCCCAAACATCCCGGTGCACTAGTCACAATTTCTGGACAAACTGCAGAGTGCTTTCCGCACCCATTCTGCACTCCAATCACCACCGCTATGAAACCGAGCGTGTACCTCTAGACAATTCGAAAGCCGGCTGTCACTACCTTTGCCACCATTTGGGAGACTTACCCTTTGATAAGACTGTTTTCAGCAATCTAGCGGCTCCGCGGTGCAGACGCAGCCCTCCCCGCAGAGCTCTGCCCGCCTCTTCCCATTGTGTCCGCAGTGCTGCGGGGCTGAGCCATGCGCCGGCCGCATCCGCGCCAACCCCCGAGCTGCAGGCGGGAGGAGAGGGGGCAGGCAGAAGGACCGAGAAGGGAACTAGAAGGGCACAGCGCTTCATCTGTAACGCAGAGGCACCTGGAGCTCCCTGCAATACGTTTTACAGTTAAACGCCACCAACTAGAGCGCTTCCTGGCACGTCCCCACGCGTGTGGTTTTTGTGTGTGAAAGATGGGACACACCTTGTTCATTCATCTATCTGCGCTTCATCCTCTTGTCTCCCTCAGAAAAAGTTCCCCCTCTCTTAGCTTTAAGCCTCCATCTCCCCCACATCAGCACTGCATTTCCAGGCAAAAACTGCAGATTGAAAACACAGGTCTTGAAAGACCCCACTACATATCATGAAGAGTTTACCAAAATTCACCTAGTAATGCTGATTTTCAAAGCTCCCATTCTCATCCTCCTTCCTGGAAAATGCTTTCGAAGTTTGGGAGCTCAAATGGCCTTGGACCTGGTGGTTTCTGCACCCCAGTCCCCAATCATGAACCGCGGTGCGGTCAGAGACACCGAGATTACGCGGCAAAGTTGCCCAGAACCAACCCAGCAGGCCGCTGATGCTAAGAGCATCCTAAGAGGCAGCTCTTCTGTATGTCCCTGGGAAGCCCAAATGCGCGACGTAACCTCCCCCAACAAGGATTAACTCAACCACACACAACAGACACAAATCCCGGAAACTTCTTTGTGAAGCGGGCTCAAGCCCACTCTGAAAGGACATTCAGCAAAACTCGCAAGGAAATAAATAAACATCTCACTCCTACAGGGAAACTTGTTGAATCCCGCCGAGCGAAAGCCTGCAATTTCCGATTTAGCCTGAAGGTTTTTGATTCTACCCCCAAACATCCCGGTGCACTAGTCACAATTTCTGGACAAACTGCAGAGTGCTTTCCGCACCCATTCTGCACTCCAATCACCACCGCTATGAAACCGAGCGTGTACCTCTAGACAATTCGAAAGCCGGCTGTCACTACCTTTGCCACCATTTGGGAGACTTACCCTTTGATAAGACTGTTTTCAGCAATCTAGCGGCTCCGCGGTGCAGACGCAGCCCTCCAACTTTGCTGGGCACGGCGACCTTCCGAGTTCAACCAAGCAAAAGCTGTCTGTGACTTTCAAATATAAGAGTGGGAAATAGGGAGAGAGTGAAGTCGAGTTTCTTCTCAGTATCAGCACCCTGGAAGAATCCAGTCGTTCTTCAGTAGAGGATTCTTTCAACCCCGTTATCTGTATTACTATTAATGAGCAGAGCAGAGGGCATTGCATGCAAATAGGTCCAAGTGCGCGCTTCTATTGGTGGCTGCGGAGGCCCCTGGGTCCTACTGCTCTGGCGCTAAACTACGCAGCAACACTACGCACGCAGCTTTGGAGGCGCAGAGGGGAAAATGGATTTAATTGACTCGTTACCTCTGGTATTGTAATGCCTGCTGCGATGTTTAACGGAGGAAAAAAAAACCCTCACATTTAAACTCAGGTCATGTGATCTATCATTTCATATTTGCTTTTAATTGCCTGTGTGGATTGGCTTTGAACATACAAAGGCTTTTTGAAAGAACATTTTCTGGGGAAAATCCACACAGATACATTTGGCAGGAAAACCCTCTTTTTTTTTCTGTTATGCATTATTCGGATGTAAATCCAGGAAATATAGTCAGATACTTCTGCCTTTCACTTAAATAAAATAGCATCTGATTTTATTCTTGAAAGTGCATGACTACTCAAAAGAAACAGGTTAAAATGGCAGAAGCTAAAATATGAATGTTAAGATATTTGGGATATATTTTTTAAAGACTACTGAAAAAAATGCCATCCATGACGATGCCATGGGCATCTTTTTTATTTTGCAAAATAGGAAATTTAGAAATATTTTATTAGTGAGTATTGACACAAAAATATAAATCAGCATAAAGATATTGATGTCACAATATGTCAAGCATTCACTATTAATTGCCACATTTTCTTTTTACAGTTTCTCTCTTTGCAAGCCCATTAGTGATGCAAATTGGCACAAGGAGATTTAAAGTGAGGCAGGCCTGTGGTGACTGGCAATTTTGAAATATTGTAATGTGCAAAAAACCCTCCAGTACATCATCATTAAAGGTAGTTGTCTTAAAAATTAGAATATTAATAGCTGAATCTTAATATATATAAATTTAAAGGCCTTAAGCATGCTTTTCCCTGACCTTAATTTTGTGGAAGGCAAGAAATCCTGCCTGAAATGACACAGACTCTGCACCAAGTTCCATCTAAGATATTTGCTGATATTACAACTTAGGAAATAACATAATTTTATTGGGTTTTAGATGTAAATAGTAATGTAAATTTAATTACAAAATTATGTCTGTAATTTACAGCTCAATGCTGTTAGAAAGTGATACACTGAATAAGGTCAGTAGCAACCAACTCATAAATTCACCAGCCATGTGTAAAGTAAATAAATGAAAACACAAAATGCAAAAATACAACAGAATTGAGATCTTATTCCAAACACATGTATAGCATTTGAATTTATGTAGCGTGTGCTACGATCCTTCTTCATTTCCATAACTCCTTCCCCTTGTAGCCTCTTCCCTTCCCCCATCAGTAACCCTTGACAACAGAAGTGTTACTTCAAGTCCAGGTTGCTTTTGCTGCTTTCCAGACCTACCTTACATATTACATCTTTGTAGGGAACAGAATTAACTCTTACAGGACTGAGATGTAAAAGAAGAGTTTCCTTCAGTGGTTAGAAAATCCAGCATTCTTAGGTGTATTTCCAAAGTTTTCATCAAACATATATATTTGAAACATCTGTGACCACTAATTCAGAGTGAAAAGACATGATCAATTGGCATTACATCAGAGTCAATTTGCTGCATTTCCCCATTACTATTATGTCTCTGGAATAGTCTTTTGAAATGACATTTTACACAGTTATTACAAGCACTTTAGCCCAGGTTAAGAAATTTTCAATTTACGATAAAGTTAACATAAAAATATCAAGATATTACTGTATTCGGTATAAGAGTTTAAAGGACTCATTATCTGTAAAAGAAAAAAAGGCTGTTATTTGGTCTAGTAAGGAAAGCACAATGACCAGGCAAAGTTGAATGGAGATGACTGATAGTCAATTCTTTTTTTAAAACAAGTATATTATTGGTCTTTCAAGTTCGTGCTACAAGTGTACTTGAAAAAATAATCGTTTGCAGTCTCAGTGCAAATTGAAAGTTCTGCATTTAATGAATATCTTTTTTAGAACTGAGAAAATATGTTTTATTCATGCAGAGTTTGTACAAAATTAATGCAATTTACCTATGACTATAATTTAATAGAGAAGTTGAATAGTGGACAAATATGATAGTGCATAAAAGAAAATAAATAAATAAAAACAAGCCTATTAACACATTTAGCATAAAATTGTTTGATCAGTTCTCACTTTCTACATAAAAGGCTGAAGCAAATATACAGCAAGGTAATGAGAATCATAAATTCAACTTATTAGTTTTTCAGGAAAAAATATATTCTACATCTCTTCAATGAGTTACTGGTGTTTATCCCAGTTATTCTTATGTTATGAAATATATAATATATATGATTGCATATAATATATATTTATAACTATTGAAAATATTTTACCTTATTGGATACTAGGGTAATAATTGTTTTAAACAATAATATTGATGTCACAAGAGTTTTCGTCCTCTGATATGTAGGAATATCCTTGATCTATTCTTTACTATCTGAAGTATTGCTGGATTCCTCTTTTTGTTGGTGCAGTTTTCAAGGACAATATATGCTCTGTCAGAAACTGATTTCCATTGTGCCCTTGGATCATGATGACAATACCTTATTGTGGCTAATGTGAACATCTATAAAAGTTGGAAAGAAAAACACACCTGGCATATTCCTGTATGCCATTACTATAATCAGCTTACTTTCTAAATTTAAATAGGTAAACATGTAATAGTATGCCATTAGGTAAAATTTAATGAGCTCTAATGACATTCAGCTACTAGTCAAGCTATTTTAAAAAAATTCTTTGTGTCTTTAATAATTTTGAAATATGTATAGGTTAAAAAATTCCAAAGCCATAGACAATAATTCATTTGTCTACTTTAAATAGAACATTCATTCGTGTCTGATTTTTGACAGATGAAAAGGAATATTAGCAGACATATAAATTATACTTTGAAAGTAGAAATATAAAAGTAAGAATGTGGTTAAATGGGCATTTTTTGGGGGGTGTAAATCAGCAATATGTATACTAATTGCTAATTAGGATGCTATGATATATTAAATAATTGTGCTAAAATGCCTTCTAAATAATGTAGAAAGTTGCAAGAGGTTATGTTTACATACGCAGTTTATATACTAATTTGGATTAATTGCTAAATCAGGTAAAGAAAGTACAACTCAAAAGTTAAAAATAAACCTGTATAAGATAGTAAACTTGAGAAGAAATAAGGAAGTTATAAAAGGTGAACTAAATTTGATACTTAGTAGAAGAGATGAGAACTTCATGGTACCATAATTTTGGTAAGACAATCACCATGAATAGAATGTTCGTAATATGTAGAATTCTAATAAAAATTGGCAAGAAAAAGAGGCATGGAGGAGGATAGTTTACGCTATATCAAACAGGATTATAAAGCAAGTAAGATAAAATTTGACAATAAAAATGTAGAAGTGAAATACTTTGGCAAAAGATGAAAGCACAAACAACAAAACAAAAGAGAAATTGGGTAAGAATCTGTTATAGTACCTTGAGATTAGAGAAAATGTTAATAAACATTGCTTTTATTCAAGTACTAAATTCTTAAGCATATTGTTACCTATTTTCCTACAAAATCTGTGAATAAAACTTCAAATATTTTTGCAAAAAATGACAAAAAATGTAAACTTACCTAAAATGCTTATAAACTATCAGATAATTTTTAGTTACAGCAAACAAACAAATGAATATGGATGTAGATATCTAAAACACCACTTATACATATTGGGGGATAAACATCCTATCAATTTGCTGCGTGTTTGTTATAGCAAGGCTAATAATCAGATGTGTTTTGCCCTTCAAAAGATAATTTAGAGGGAACTTTGTACTAATCAAATTCTAACATATTTAAAAGCCACTCATTTAGTCTGTTTTAAGGACTCCTTTAGGACTTGCATAATAAAATAATTTTAACTATGTTCTATTTATATACCATAGTTCTTAGGCTGTTAAATTCAGTTAAATTGTAATGTTATTTACTTTTGTCCTAGACCAACCTCTGCCTGTACAAAAGCTAATATTAAAGTTAAGGGTCACTTGCTCATTTAGTGAATACTAAGTCTACTTTCATATGGCATTATGTTGGACACATAAAAGTACATAAAGCTACAATAGAAATTAAGAACAAACATTTTTATTTAAAAGGAAAGAGAAATGAATGCAATAGCAAGATCTTCTAAGAAGGAAGGGATTGCAAAATATATATTTTAGTGTTAAATAATAGTAAATATAGTAGTCTGTGTTTCCTATGCTGGGAGATTAATAACAGAAAGTCTCCTTGCAAATAAGGTTCTGTTCCTTTCTTCACTACTTTTAAAATACTTTGCCCTGTCATATCTCTCAGAAAGGAGCTTTTTTCTTAAGCAACATTCAAATGTAGGTAATCAATGTGTACCTAGTTTAGAGCAAAGAATCAAATTTTAGTGGTTTTCAGTCGAAGTATCTGTGTAATACTTAGGCCCAACAAATCAGTTTTCTCACTATCTGGTTTCTTTTCTTCATGTAGTAAATACACCTTAGTCTTCAATTGTATGATCCACTTGTTAAATAATAGTTGCTCTAGATTACATAGGTAGGTAGGTAGAGTGGGCGAGGGAGAGGTGATGATGGATAAAGAGCAATAGAGAAATAACTGAGAAAGTAGATTAAGAGCAGATTTGGACTCTGGAATTGGTGATGGAAAATGGCTGTGACATTTTGGTAATATAATTACATTCAGTAAGTTTTTAAAAAGTACTAAATATTCATACAATGTTTGTTTTAAACACAGAGATCTAAAAATGGAACATAGGTTTTAAAGGGCTGGAGATCCTAGTAATTCAGTTCTGACAGCCAAGCAAATTAATATCAAAAATAAAAAATAGGGTAAGAATAACAAAATTTAAAAAATAAAGATTGGTTCAGACTGAATGAATAGTTTTTTTGGGTTTTTTTTTGCGGTACGCGGGTCTCTCACTGCTGTGGCCTCTCCCGCTGCAGAGTACAGGATCCAGACACGCAGGCCCAGTGCCCACGGCCCATGGCCCACGGCCCACGGACCCAGCCGTTCCGCGGCATGTGGGATCTTCCCGGACCGAGACATGTACCTGCGTCCCCTGCATCGGCAGGCGGACTCCCAACCACCGCGCCACCAGGGAAGCCCTGAAAGAATAGTTTTGGAAAGGCTAAAAGCTAGAAGTAAGGCTTGGAGAATCAAAGTAGATCAGCCATACTCTTATTTCCTGAGAGATACAGTACAAAGTTAACAGATACCTAAAATTTGGGAGCTACTTAGATCCTAACTTTGCTTTTACTCTATTCATTGAGGTAAAACAATTCCAAATTTGAAGAGAGATAATACTCATGATTAAGAATAGATTAAACATATTAAAAGTCATTGATATGTGTGTATTGTAATTATGGGTGACTTTTTTTCTTTTTCTGTTTTTTGTTTGCTTAACATTCCATAAGGCACATATATTAATTTTCTTGTTAAAGAAATAAATTAGAAAGCAAATGTGAACATTAAATCAAATAATAAAACACATATTTCAGTTTTATTTCCTATTATCTTAGGAAGGTCACTAGCCTTTTGGACCACAGATCACTGCTCTCTAATGTGGGAATGAAATCTTATGGTAAGAATAAAATGTGTGATAAGGTTTTGTAGAGTCCACATTTTAAAAGTAATGTTGGGACTTCCCTGGTGGCTCAGTGGTTAAGAATCGGCTGCCAATGCAGGGGACACAGGTTCGAGCCCTGGTCAGGGAAGATCCCACATGCCAGGTAGCAACTAAGCCACAATTACTGAAGCCCACACTCCTAGAGCCCGTGCTCCGCAACAAGAGAAGCCACCGCAATGAGAAGCCTGTGAACTGCAACGAAGAGTAGCCCCCGCTCGCTGCAACTAGAGAAAGCCTGCACGCAGCAACAAAGACCCAATGCGGCAATAAATAAATAAATTTACTTAAAAATAAAAAGTAAGGTTAATCAATATTTAAAAAGCACCTAGCGGTGGAGCTTCAAGATGGCTGAAGAGTAAGACGCGGAGATCACCTTCCTCCCCACAAATACATCAGAAATACATCTACATGTGGAACAGCTCCTACAGAACACCTACTGAATGCTGGCAGAAGACCTCAGACCTTCCAAAAGGCAGGAAACTTCCCACATACCTGGGTAGGGCAAAAGGAAAAAGAAAACAGAGACAAAAGAATGGGGACGGGACCTGCACCACTGGGAGGGAGCTGTGAAGGAGGAAAGGTTTCCACACACCAGGAAGCCCCTTCGCGGGCCGGGACTGCAGGTGGCGGGGTGGGGAGCTTCGGAGCCGCGGAGGAGAGCGCAGCAACAGGGGCGCGGAGGGCAAAGCGGAGAGA
>NW_006781316.1:0-244 GCF_000442215.2 Lipotes vexillifer
CACACTACAAGCAAAGCCACTTTCCTCAAATCTCTTTGCCCAAGTCACTCTTCTCTAAAAAGCGCTCATTGCTTTCAGCAGCCCACAAGACAGGGTCCAAACTCCATGGTCCAACAATCAAGCCCCTGCTTTTCTGGTCGCCACTTCATTTCTCCAACTTGATCTCTAAACAGACCTTCCAGCAAGCAGACAGGTCTACTCATTAGTAATCAGACATACCAAATACAATCCCACTTCAGCACCT
>NW_006781317.1:0-748 GCF_000442215.2 Lipotes vexillifer
ACTTTGTTATAAAGCAGAAACTAACACACCGTTGTAAAGCAATTTTACTCCAATAAAGATGTTAAAAAAAAATGTGGAAAATAATGAAAATGGCTTTACTAACTGGGGTGACTTTGCATCACAGCTTCCCCTGAGAAGACAGGAAACAAGTGGGGGCCCATTCAGGACCAAGCTGCAGGACAGTCATCCCCTCCAAGAACCTGGCAGGCCCACTTAGGCCCCCAGCCTGCTCCTCTCCAGTGACCCAGGGAGAGGAACTTTCCGTCAAAGCAAGGCCTGACTCAACCTCTCCCAAGCAAACCAGACACCATCCACCAAACTGCCAGCACAAGAGTTTCCATATGGAGAGGCTTCCAGGAAAGCCCCATAAAACCTTTACTGTAAATTCAATAAACTGGATTTCCAACATGGTGGCTGGGCTTAGGAAGCCTGGAGCCACACTGCCGCCTTCCACTCCCTCTGCCATCTGCACACACACAGAAGTAAGTGCTCCAGCCCAGACAGAAATGCAGCCCCAGCCTCAGCCCCGTGCCAGTCCTCCCATTCCCAGGGAGCTTCTACGTGCTCTCCCCACACCACCAGCACCACTGGACCAGCTCAGGCCAGGAAGCAGAGGAGGCTTGTCCACAGAACCTCCCGACAAACGATGCTTAGCCAACCACAGGGTGTGAAAAACAAGCCCTCCAAGGCCCTTGAGCACCCCAGGGGCTTCAGGGACTCAGCTCCTTGACACCTGTCGGAGCCCATC
>NW_006781318.1:0-205 GCF_000442215.2 Lipotes vexillifer
CAAAAACTCACTTCACAGGTATATTTGTAGTAGTAAATATGACTTACTGCAGCACTTTCTTGGACTCTCAGGGAGGTTACTGCATTACTCTGAGTACCCTGAGGCACACACAACATGAAATATTTTGTCTTTAGGCTCATTAATCTCAGTAGCAGCAGTAATGCTAATAATCTTCATACTGTGAAAAACATTTATGTCCAAACCA
>NW_006781319.1:0-727 GCF_000442215.2 Lipotes vexillifer
GAACCCGCGCCCCCTGCATCGGCAGGCGGACTCCCAACCACTGCGCCACCAGGGAAGCCCCTGAAACATCATTTTTTGAGTATACTATGCTTGCTATAGTGGCCTGCCTGTTTCTGGTTCCTGTTGCCTTGAAATCAGAATGCTAAGGCTGTTCACCCCCAACCCAGGCTCTAGGCCAACGCCGCCCAAATCAAAGTAGACAGAGCTTGCTGGCTGGTTTCACAGAAAACCGATTCCCTGGACCCACTCATCGGGCTCTTCTGTCTGCTCTCCTTAGGCCCAACCCCAGGCTCGAGGCTCCAGCCTCACGTCTGGCTCCTCTTGGCTGAGTCTTGTCCACTCTCATTGGTTCTTCTAATGAATAATCTTGTGCCTGAACTTAATCCCGGAGTCTGGGGCCTTGTTGAGTCCTGTGCCTGGTCCCCCAAACTCCCCCGAGATCATCTGGTTGCCTGAGTTCCACTCAGCTGCTTGCTCCAGGATCTTTCGTAACCCTCACCCCAGGCCAGGGAAGTCTTAGACGGCCAGGGTCTTGGGTCACTGCCTCTCCCCCATCGCTGTTTAGACTACAACCAGTGATACTTAACATTCTTCATGAAACCACACTGACCATTATTTATTCTGCCTTTTTTTAATGTGAAAGTTAAATTAATAAAAGGAAAGCTCGGGCTTCCCTGGTGGCGCAGTGGTTGAGAGTCCGCCTGCCGATGCAGGGTACACGGGTTCG
>NW_006781320.1:0-202 GCF_000442215.2 Lipotes vexillifer
GTTAGGGAACGGGGACGGTTTAGGGTACAGGTTAGGGTACGACAACGGTTAAGGGTTACTGAAAATGTTAGGGCACATGTTAGTGTTAGCGTACGGGTTAGGATTAGGGCACGGGTTAGGGCAAGCCTTCAGTTAAGGTTTAGGGTTAGGATTAGGGTTAGGGTTAGTGTTAGGGAATCGGGACGGTTTAGTGTACAGGTTT
>NW_006781321.1:0-242 GCF_000442215.2 Lipotes vexillifer
TTTGTAATTATTTTCTCCTTTCCTGAATTAAGGTCTGTGATGTGAAATTTTGTTACATGTATCGTAAGAGAAAAACATTCTATTGTCAAATAGTTGTAGAAAATGTGGAATAATAATAAACGAATCCACCTTCTCTTCCCTTGGCCTTTGTGTATGGTAAACAACAAATCAGTTTTACAAGAAGTATTTTCTTTATAAAGCTACTTTAAAAATCACATACATCCCTGTTTTGTGAGATATTA
>NW_006781322.1:0-209 GCF_000442215.2 Lipotes vexillifer
GATCTTTATGATTTCTTTCCTTCTGCTAACTTTGGGGGTTTCTTTGTTCTTCTTTCTCTAATTTCTTTAGGTGTAAGGCTAGGTTTCTTATTTGAGATGTTTCTTCGTTCTTGTGGTGGGATTTTATTGCTATATACTTCCGTCTTAGAGCTGCTTTTGCTACATCCCATAGGTTTTGGGTCATCGTGTTTTCATTGTCATTTGTTTCT
>NW_006781323.1:0-1710 GCF_000442215.2 Lipotes vexillifer
CAGCGGCCATGGCTCACGGGCCCAGCCGCTCTGCGGCATGTGAGATCCTCCCGGACCGGGGCACGAACCCGTGTGCCCTGCATCAGCAGACGGACTCTCAACCACTGCGCCACCAGGGAAGCCCCTATAATTCTTTTTAATTTTTGCCAAGCTGATGAGGATTAAGTGTTAACTCATTTTTATGTTTATTTGCATTTCCTGTTAGTGAATTTGAACATCTTTTCACAGATTTGCTGGCAGTTTTCATTTGTGCCTATACAGATAGCCTGTTTATAAATTTTGCTCATTTAAAAATACTGGATTATTTGAGTTTTCTTCCAGGAATTTAACTTTTTTAATGGCAGGAGGAAGGAGTCTTAAGTTATTTCTTATGTGACTGATGAGTTGCCTCAGCATCCTTTCTGAATAATTTCTTCTTTTCCCTCTGGTTTAAATGCCACTTCTGCTTTATAGTGTTGCATGATATCTGTCTGAGTTCTATGTGCTTTGATCTGTTTGTCTATCCCTGAACTGATAACATGTTGTCTCCATTATTAGAGCTTTCATTATAATTTGGTAAATGGTAATGAAAGTCTCTTGTCATGTTCCATGAAAAATTCTGCGGGCATTTTGATTGTAATTGTATTAGATATGTAGATTAATTTGAAGAGAAGGTGTTTTCTAATGTTCTTCAATAATGTTTTATAATTGTCTTATAACAATCTCGTGCATCTTAGACTTATTCCTTGGTACCTTATGGTTTTTCTTTTTAATTGTGTGTGGGGGATATTTTCTTTTATTGCAACTCTGATTGGTTATTAGTAGTGTACAGGAGTGCAGTTGGTTTTGTATGTGGCTCTTTTATCCAGCATTTTTGCTTAATGATCTTATTAGCTCTTATAATTTGTTAGTAGCTTTACGGACATATTGTCTACTGTGTAGCTAATCATACCATTTGAAATTAAAGGCAATTTAATTTCTTTCCTTATAATTCTTATTTTGTTGTGGTTTTATTGCACTGGCTAGAAACTCAAATGCAATGTTGAATATAAGCAAAGATAGCAAGAATCCTTGTTTTACTCTGATATTTATAGAAATGCTTCTAAAGTGTTAACCTTATGGTTTGGTGTTTGCTCCTGGTTTTGAGTGCTATCCTTTATCAGATAGAGAATATTGCCTTCTATTTGTAGGTTGCCAAGAGAGGTTGATTTTTTAAAAAACCATGAATGGGTTGTGAAATTTATCAAATATTCTTGCTGCTGTCTTTCTCTTTAAATATTTAAATATATTTGACTCTATCAGTAGATGCTGAGCTCTCCTTGCATTCCTGAGAGCTTTATTTGGCCATAATATATTATTTTTTGGTACATTGCTGAATTAATTTCCTTGTCTTTTCTTTAGTATGTTTATATTTATGTTTATGATTGAGATCAGTTATATGTTCTTTGCATTACCTTTTTTGGTTTTGAAAACAAGGTTACATTAATCTCATAAAATGAATTAGATAGATTCCTTCTTTTTCTCTTCCCTGGCTGTTTAAGAGAAGGATTGTTTATTTCTTGAATGTGTGTTAAAATTCACTCATGTAATCATTGGTACCTGTTGTCTTCTTGGTGGCTGAGATTTTCAACTTCTTCAGTATTTTTTGGTTTATATCAATATAACCTTTTTACTTTTTAAGTCAGTTTGGTAATTATTCCTGATTTTTTTTTTTTTTTTTTTTTTTTTTTG
>NW_006781325.1:0-352 GCF_000442215.2 Lipotes vexillifer
GTCGGCGATGCTTGGACTCCACATCGTTCCGTTCGCGGCCATCGGAAGGATGAACGTCATCTCCCCCGTGTAACCACCGAAACTGTTCTTGGAGTTCACCGTCCCACAGGCAACCTCTCCGTCGAACATCGGGAAGACGTCCGTGACGACGATCTTGGCGGAGTCGGGGTCCTTGAGGTGCTCCTTGAGCCCAGCTTCCACCCGTGCGATCTGCTTTTCGTGATCCGTCGGGCCGCACCCCGCAACCGTCAACACCATCGCAGCCAACAGTGCGCACTTCTTCATACCCATTCCTCCTTGAATTAGGGAGCGAATGGTAGCTGAGCAAATGGTGCATTTACACCTTCCCGGG
>NW_006781326.1:0-2713 GCF_000442215.2 Lipotes vexillifer
ACTACAGCTACAGTTAATAATATAGATAAATCTCACAGAATTTTGAGCAAAAGTCACACATAATCAGTAGGGAAATTAGAAAATACTTTGAGATGAGTGAGAATGAAGACACAACATACCAAAACTGGGCTGCATCTAATGCAATGCCGAGAGGGAAATTTATAGCAATTAGTGTCTATAATAAAAAAGAAGAAAGATCTCATACCAGTACCCTAATCTTCCACCTTAAGACGCTGTATAAAGAAGAGCACACTAAGTATAAAGCATGCAGAAGGAAGGAAATATGAAAAACTAGAGGAGAAATTAATTCTAGAAATCAAGAGTAGAAAAACATTAGAGAAAAATCAGAGAACCAAAAGCTTGTTATTTGAAAAGATCAACAAAATTGATAAACCTTTAGTTTTGGAAAGGAAGAAAAGAAGGCTCAAATTAATAGAATCAGAAGTGAAAAGAGGCTATTTCTGCTGACCTGACAGAAAAGAAAAGGAGCGTGGGGGCTCAGTAGTTGTGGCACACGGGCTTAGTTGCCTGACGGCGTGTGGGATCTTAGTTCCCCGACCAGGGATTGAACCACATCCCCTGCGTTGGAAGGCGGATTCTTAACCACTGGACCAGCAGGGAAGTCCTTTATCCTTATTATTTATTTGAAGCTCATATTGCTCCTTTATATATTTTTAAAATGTAAGATGTGAATCTGCCATATTTTTTGTTTCACAGTAGGAAGAAACTCATGCTTTTGGGTACTCTTAACGTTTCAAAATTCATCTCATTTTATCCTGTTAGTAATCCTTTGAGGTACATTGTACAGCTAGTCTTCATTTGAGAGATGATGAGATTTAGATTTGGCCCGGAAATTACTAAGTCTTTTGTGTAGGATTTGCACAACTGAAATTAGAGGTCTTCTGCTTTCTTTCCTATCTGTGAAGATTTTTCTAGCAGAATAAATATCTTGTCATTTTTGCTTATATGGCTTCCTTAGAGCCTAGTTTAATTCTTTGTTTTTCTGTTTCCATCTCACCTTCTCTTCCATTCTCTCTGTTTCTTTTCTGTTCCTTTAATTCTGTGGCAAAAGTATCAAAACATCAAGCTCTTAAGGCAAAAGATAGAAACATACAGCATTTTAACATTTATCAAATACTACCTAAACAGATATTATGTGTTGTTTGTTAGGAGAGGTTGTCTGTTAGAATCATTTCCGTTGCTAAGTACACTGAATTTTTATCTGTGCTTAAAAACAATCCATATTGATGGGAATTCCTTGGCGGTCCAGTGGTTAGGACTCAATGCTGTCAGTGACGGGGCCGGGGTTCAGTCCCTGGTCGGGGCCCTAAAATCCCACAAGCCGTGCAGTGTGCTGCCTCCTTCCCCCTCGAAAAAAGAAAAAAATATCCATATTGAAACTGAATGAATCAGTAGGGTATTTTTGTCTTATCTAACCTCAGTCTCAGATTTTCTTGATATACTTAATCATTGATTTTTTTTCCTGTAGTAATAGTTTTAAACTGATTGGTTTAGCTTATTTTATTTTTGACGTGGATTGCTCTTATTATCAGGGACGTGATTTGCTTACTCACTCCATTGATAGAGAAATGATGGCACTTTAATGGCCTGGGTATAACACCAAAATAGCATCATCTGCAGAGCAGACACTAGGCAGCTATTAGTGATGATAGCCATGATGTAAGTAGTGACATGTGGGGGAAGGACATCATAAAACTGTAATTGCTGCCCTGAGGGTGTGATTTAGACTTATGATCTCTTTTGGGCTAACATTCAGTGTGCAGTCATAGGCTGGTTATGCGTCAGTGTTGCCTTGGTTACCTTAATAGGAACTAGAATGTTTTAATTTGTTTGAAAATCAAATAAAGTATTTGTAACAATTGCAGCAGTCTTCCAGGGGCTGGTGGTTCAGTTAACAGTTTAGTTATGACAAATGATGCTTCCATACTAAATAAAAATAGTTTTAAAAAAAAGAACAACTTTGCTGTATTAACTGTGACAGAGAGTCATTGTCAGCTTCATATCTGGAAATTTCTCTTAACTTCTCAGTTTCAGTGTGTTATTTTGTTGGATAATTTTGAGCCCTTACTGTACATGACATTGTGATCACTTAAAAGTATATGTTTCACATTTCTGTAGCTTAAATAACTTGGAGGCATGAACTAACTCTGATCTAAAATGCTTGATTGAGACATTTTTATAAGGAGACAGTACCTCTCTGAGAGCCCCACCCTCTGCACCTAAGCTTTCTCTCGAGGTTTCCTTTGTTCTCTCCTCTAAGTAAGCCTACCTGCCTAGTCTAACTTCACATAGAACATAGCTTCACACAGAAAGTTCAGGTCCATTTAGTTCAGGAATTTCCCCTTGGAGCATTCTGATGTGAACCATTAACAGGTGCTTAGTACCTTTCCTGACAGACTGCCCTCTTATTAGACAGCTATCACTGGAAAGTTTATGCTTGTGTGTTCCAGATCAGCAGGGCTATTTCATCCAGCTGGCCCACTTTTACCTCTGACCCTTCTCTGTTTTCTATTTTTCGCCACCACCTGTCCTTCTTTTCCCCACCTGTTTACCTTCTCTTCTTAAGCAGGTTGTTTTTTTAAAAGTACGTGCCAGGGCTTTCCTGGTGGCGCGGTGGTTGAGAGTCCAACTGCCGATGCAGGGGACGCGGGTTCGTGCCCCGGTCCTGGAAGATCCCACATGCTGCAGAGCG
>NW_006781329.1:0-2975 GCF_000442215.2 Lipotes vexillifer
CAAAAATCTCCCAGAGATCTCCATCTCAATGCCAAGACCCAGCTCCACTCAACGACCAGCAAGTTACAGTGCTGGAGACCCTATGCCAAACAACTAGCAAAACAGAAACACAACCCCACCCACTAGCAGAAAAGCTGCCTAAAATCATAATAAGGTCACAGACACCCCAAAACACACCACTGGATGCAGACCAGCCCACCAGAAAGACAAGATCCAGCCCCATCCATCAGAACACAGGCACCAGTCCCCTCCACCAGGAAGCCTACACAACCCAATGAACCAAGCTTAGCCACTGGGGGAAGACAACAAAAACAACAGGAACTACGAACCTGCAGCCTGCAAAAAGGAGACCCCAAAGACAGTACATTAAGCAAAATGAGAAGACAGAGAAACACACAGCAGATGAAGGAGCAAGGTGAAAACCCACCAGACCTAACAAATGAAGAGGAAATAGGCAGTCTACCTGAAAAAGAATTCAGAGTAATGATAGTAAAGATGATCCAAAATCTTCGAAATAGAATGGAGAAAATACAAGAAATGTTTAACAAGGACCTAGAAGAACTAAAGAGCAACCAAACAACGATGACCAACAAATGAAATTAAAAATTCTCGACAAGGAATGTATAGCAGAATGAGGCAGAAGAATGGATAAGTGACCTGGAAGATAAAATAGTGGAAATAACTACCACAGAGCAGAATAAAGGAAAAAGGACAAAAAGAATTCAGGACAGTCTCAGAGACCTCTGGGACAACATTAACGCACCAACATTCGGATTATAGCGGTCCCAGAAGAAGGGAAAAAGAAAAGGACTGAGAAAATATTTGAAGAGATAATAGTTGAAAACTTCCCTAATATGGGAAAGGAAATACTTAATCAAATCCAAGAAGTGCAGAGAGTCCCATACAGGATAAATCCAAGGAGAAATACGCCAAAACACATATTAATCAAACTGTCAAAAATTAAATACAAAGGAAAAATATTAAAAGCAGCAAGGGAAAAACAACAAATAACATACAAGGGAATCTCCATAAGCTTAACAGCTGACCTTTCAGCAGAAACTCTGTAAGCCAGAAGGGAGTGGCAGGACATATTTAAAGTGATGAAAGGGAAAAAGCTACAACCAAGATTACCCAGCAAGGATCTCATTCAGATTTGACTGAAAAATTAAAACCTTTACAAACAAGCAAAAACTAAGAGAATTCAGCACCACCAAATCAGCTTTACAACAAGTGCTAAAGGAACTTCTCTAAGCAGGAAACACAAGAGAAGGGAAAGACCTACAATAACAAACCCCAAACAATTAAGAAAATGGTAATACGAACATACATATCGATACCTTAAATGTAAATGGATTAAGTGATCCAACCAAAAGGCACAGACTGGCTGAATGGATACAAAAACAAGACCCATACATATGCTGTCTACAAGAGACCCACTTCAGACCTAGGGACACATACAGACTGAAAGTGAGGGGATGGAAAAAGATATTCCATGCAAATGGAAATCAAAAGAAAGCTGGAGTAGCAACTCTTATATCAGACAAAATAGACTTTAAAATAAAGACTATTACAAGAGGCAAAGAAGGACACTACATAATGATCAAGGGATCAATCCAAGGAGAAGATATAACAATTGTAAATATTTATGCACCCAACATAGCAGCACCTCAATACATAAGGCAACTGCTAACAGCCATAAAAGGGGAAATCGACAGTAACACAATCATAGTAGGGTACTTTAACACGCCACTTTCACCAATGGACAGATCATCCAAAATAAAAACAAACATGGAAACACAAGCTTTAACTGATACATTAAAATACACTTAATTGATATTTATAGGACACTCCATCCAAAAACAACAGAATACACTTTCTTCTCAAGTGCTCATGGAACATTCTCCAGGATACATCATAGCTTGGGTCACAAATCAAGCCTTGGAAAATTTAAGAAAACTGAAATAGTATCTTTTCCAACCACAACGCTATGAGACTAGCTATCAATTACAGCAAAGAAAATCTGTAAAAAATACAAACACGTGGAGGCTAAGCAATACGCTACTAAATAACCAAGAGATCACTGAAGAAATCAAAGAGGAAATCAAAAAATACCTAGAGACAAATAACAATGAAAACATGACCCAAAACCAATGGGATGCAGCAAAAGCAGTTCTAAGAGGGAAGTTTATAGCAATACAATCCTACCTTAAGAAACAAGAAACATCTCAAATAAACAACCTAAACTTACACCTAAAGCAATTAAAGAAAGACGAACAAACACTCCCTAAAGTTAGCAGAAGGAAAGAAATCATAAAGATCCTATCAGAAATAAATGAAAAAGAAATGAAGGAAACAGTAGCAAAGATCAATAAAACTAAAGGCTGGTTCTTTGAGAAGATAAACAAAATTGATAAACCATGAGCCAGACTCATCAAGAAAAAAAGGGAGAAGACTCAAATCAATAGAATTAGAAATGAACAAGGAGAAGCAACAACTGACACTGCAGAAACACAAAGGATCATGGGAGACTACTACAAGCAACTATATGCCAATAAAATGGACATCCTGGAAGAAATGGACAAATTCTTAGAAAAGCACAACCTTCCAAGACGGAACCAGGAAGAAACAGAAAATATAAACAGACCAATCACAAGCACTGAAATTGAAACTGTGATTAAAAATCTTCCAACAAGGGCTTCCCTGATGGCCCAGTGGTTGAGAGTCCGCCTGCCGGTGTGGGGTTCACGGGTTCGTGCCCCAGTCCAGGAGAATCCCCCATGCCGTGGAGCAGCTGGGCCTGTGAGCCATGGCCGCTGAACCTGTGCATCTGGAGCCCGTGCAATGTGACGGGAGAGGCCACAGCAGTGAGAGGCCTGTGTACCGCAAAAAAAAAAAAAAAAAAAAAAAAAAACTCCCCACCAAAAAAAACCCCGGGCCCGGTGGCTTCCCAGGGGAATTTTTTTTTTTTTTTTTTT
>NW_006781329.1:3048-14796 GCF_000442215.2 Lipotes vexillifer
GGGCACGAACCCGTGTCCCCTGCATCGGCAGGCAGACTCTCAACCACTGCGCCACCAGGGAAGCCCTTCACAGGTGAATTCTATCAAACATTTAGAGAAGAGCTAACACCTAGCCTTCTCAAACACTTCCAAAATATAGCAGAGGGAGGAATACTCCCAAACTCATTTTACAAGGCCACCATCACCCTGATACCAAAACCAGACAAAGATGTCACAGAGAAAGAAAACTACAGGCCAGTATCATTGATGAACACAGATGCGAAAATCCACAACAAAATACTAGCAAACAGAACCCAACAGCACATTAAAAGGCTCATACACCATGATCAAGTGGGATTTATCCCAGCGATACAAGGATTCTTCAATATACACAAATCAATGTGATAAATCATATTAACAAATAGGAGAATAAAAATCATATGATCATCTCAAAAGATGCAGAAAAAGCTTCTGACAAAATTCAACACCTATTTATGATAAAAACCCTCCTGAAAGTAGGCAAAGAGGGAACTTTTCTCAACATAATAAAGGCCATATATGACAAACCCACAGCCAACATCGTCCTTAATGGTGAAAAACTGAAACCATTTCCACTAAGATCAGGAACAAGACAAGGTTGCCCACTCTCACCACTCTTATTCAACATTGTTTTGGAAGCTTTAGCCACAGCAATCAGTGAAGAAAAAGAAATAAAAGGAATCCAAACTGGAAAAGAAGAAGTAAAGCTGTCACTGTTTGCAGATGACATGATACCATACAGAGAGAATCCTAAAGATGCCACCAGAAAACTACTAGAGCTAATGAATCTATGAATTTGGTAAAGTAGCAGGATACAAAATTAATGCACAGAAATCTCTGGCATTCCTATACACTAATGATGAAAAATCTGAAAGAGAAATTAAGGAAACACTCCCATTTACCACTGCAACAAAAAGAATAAAATACCTAGGAATAAACCTGCCTGAGGAGACAAATGACCTGTATGCAGAAAATTATAAGACACTGATGAAAGAAATTCAAGATGATATAAACAGATGGAGAGATATACTATGTTCTTGGATTGGAAGAATCAACATTGTGAAAATGACTATACTACCCAAAGCAATCTACAGATTCAATCCAATCCCTATCAAACTACCATTGGCATTTTTCACAGAACTAGAACAAAAAGTTTCACAATGTGTATGGAAACACAAAAGACTCCGAATAGCCAAAGCAATCTTGAGAAAGAAAAATGGAGCTGGAGGAATCAGGCTCCTTGACTTCAGACTACAAAGCTGAACTACAAAGCTACAGTAATCAAGACAGTATGGTACTGGCACAAAAACAGAAATATAGATCAATGGAACAGGATAGAAAGCCCAGAGATAAACCCACACACATATGGTCACCTCATTTTTGATAAAGGAGGCCAGAATACACAATGGAGAAAAGACAGCCTCTTCAATAAGTGGTGCTGGGAAAACTGGACAGCTACATCGAAAAGAATGAAATTAAAACCCTCCCTAACACCATACACAAACATAAACTCAAAATGGATCAAAGCCCTAAATGTGAGGCCAGACACTATAAAACTCTCAGAGGAAAACATAGGCAGAACACTCTGTAACATAAATCACAGCAAGATCCTTTTTGACCCACCTCCTAGAGAAATGGAAATAAAAACAAAAACAAACAAATGGGACCTAATGAAACTTAAAAGCTTTTCAACAGCAAAGGAAACCATAAACAAGACGAAAAAACAACCCTCAGAATGGGAGAAAATATTTGCAAGTGAAGCAACTGACAAAGGATTAATCTCCAAAATTTACAAGTAGCTCATGCAGCTCAATATCAAAAAAACAAGCCACCCAAACCAAAAATGGGCAGAAGACCTAAATAGACATTTCTCCAAAGAAGCTATACAGATTGCCAAAGAAGATACATAGATAAACACAGGAAAGGATGCTTAACATCACTAATCATTACAGAAATGCAAATCAAAACTACAATGAGGTATCACCTCACACCAGTCAGAATGGCCATCATCAAAAAATCTACAAACAATAAATGCTGGAGAGGGTGTGGAGAAAAGAGAACCCTCTTGCACTGCTGGTGGGAATGTAAATTGATACAGCCACTATGGAGAACAGTATGGAGGTTCCTTAAAAAACTACAAACAGAACTACCATATGACCCAGCAGTCCCACTACTGGGCATATACCCTGAGAAAACCAGAATTCAGAAACAGTCATGTACCACAATGTTCATTGCAGCTCTATTTACAATAGCCAGGACATGGAAGCAACATAAAGTGTCCATCGACAGATGCATGGATAAAGAAGACGTGGCACATATATACAATGGAATATTACTCAGCCATAAAAAGAAACAAAATTGAACTATTTGTAGTGAGGTGGATGGACCTGGAGTCTGTCATACAGAGTGAAGTAAATCAGAAAGAGAAAAACAAATACTGTATGCTAACACATATATATGGAATCTAAAAAAAAAATGGTTATGAAAAACCTAGGTGCAGGACGGGAATAAAGATGCAGACCTACTAGAGAATGGACTTGAGGACACGGCGGGCAGGGAAGGGTAAGTTGGGACAAAGTGAGAGAGTGGCATGGACATAGATACACTACTAAATATCAAATCAATAGCTAGTGGGAAGCAGCTGCATAGCACAGGGAGATCAGCTCGGTGCTTTGTGACCACCTAGACGGGTGGGATAGGGAGGGTGGGAGGGAGACGCAAGAGGGAAGAGATATGTGCATATATGTATAGCTGATTCGCTTTATTATAAAACAGAAACTAACACACCACTGTAAAGCAATTATACTCCAATAAAGATGTTAAAAAAAAATAAAAATGCATCCCATTGGAAAGGAAGAAATAAAGCTGTCTTTATTCACAGATGACATGACTAAGTAGAAAATTCCAAAGAATCTATAAATAAGCCTCCTAGAACAATAATTGACTTTAGCAAGGTAACAGAATACAATGTCAATATACAAAAGTCAATTGCATTTCTATATACGAGCAACAAGAGCAACCCCCAAAATGAAATACTTAAGTATAAATCTAACAAAACGTGGAAGATCTATATCCTGAAAACAAATGCTGATAGAAAAATGAAAACAGAAATAAAGAGATAAGCCATATTGTGTTCATAGATTGGAACACTCAGTATTGTAAAGATGTCAATTCTTCCTAAACGAATCTATAGATTCAATGCAATCCATTCAAAATCCCAGCAGAATTTTTCACAGATATTGACAAGCCAACTCTACAACTTATATGAAAAGGCAAAGGAACTAGGAGAGCCATAACGAGTTTGAAAAGGAATAAAATTGGGAGATTTATACTACTTGCTTTCAAAATTTATTATAAAGTCACAGTATCAAGACAGTGTAGTGTTGGCATAAAGCAGGCCTCTAGATCAATGGAATAAAATTGAGAATCCAAAAATAAACCCTTACAATTATGGCCAATTGATTTTCAACAAAAATGTCAAGATAAATCAACAGGGAAAGGATAGTCTTCTCAACAAATGGTGCTGAAACAACTGGAATTCCACATGCCAAATCCTTGACTCACAGTTTACACCTTACATAAGAATTAACCCAAAATGAATCATAAACCTAAGTGTAAAACATAGAACTATGAAACTTCTTGAAGAAAATGTAGAAAAATTTCAAGACTTTTAGTTAGGCAAAGAATTCTTAGGTACAACAACAAAATTCTGATCCATAAGTAGATTGATAAGTTGGTTTACCAAAGTTAAAAAACTTTTGCCCTGAGAAAGACACTGCTATGGGAATAAAAAGATAAGGCACAGACTGAGAGAACTGATTTGAAAATCACATTTCTGACACAGGACATATATCCAGGTTATGTAAAGAACTCTCAAAACTCAATAATAAGAAAACAAACAACCCAATAAAAATAGGTACTCAAAATTACCTTTGTGTAACCCATCTAGGCTGTAAATTTTTATTTGAATTTGTGTATTTTTCCCAGCCAGTTATGAGTCCAAACTCACCTTCTCACTAATTTTTTATTTATACCATATTATTTTGACTCTGGAATTAGGCTTTTCATCTCTGTGAACCTTTGGTGCACTTTGTACTGACCTAAAAAAATAATACTAGTAGTTTTCTTTGAACTCAAGACTATTTTTTCCTTTCAAATAAAACTGGCTCTTTACACACACACACACCCAAATAAGTTATAAACTTCTGAGACATCAAAACTTTACACTGTCACCTTTTAAATAATGAAGCCTGAGCATGAATCATCACATTTTTAATCATCATACTTCCTTCTTCCCCTGCTACCAAATCTAAACAATTCTGGAATACAATGATGAAAGAAATGAACTTTATTTTCCCTTTGCTCGTATTTCTTCATTTATTTCTCATCACCTGGTACCATGTTTTGTAAGTCATTGTAAATCACGTTTGGTAACAATGTGAGGGACAGTAGAACAAACAAACCAAGAGATTCCTCATGAAAGAAATTCTTTAAGATCAAGTTATTTAATATGTGATCCTCTTCCTCCAAGGGAACGCCTTTTTTGGCCAGTACCATACCTGCTTAGGCCGTATTTCTCTGCTGGAAACCAGAGACAGACTAAACCTTGACGATTTCTAGCACTATGCCCAGCCTGTTTCCAACTACTGCAGGCTTCTCTTAACCTCCCTTATTTTTCACTATAGTACTGCTCATCACCTGACATAGGAGACAAAACATAAATAGGTCCCCTTCCAGTAGACTGTAAGCTCCATGAGAACAGAGATTTTAACATTCTTATAGATTCCTTTCAACCCCAGGGCACTGTCTGCCATCCAGTAGGTGTTCAATAAACATTTGTGAATTAATGACTGCCCAAGGCAACTCTCTACCTCATTCCCTCACACTCTGCCTGGGCAGCCCTGGGCAGGACTGTTGAGGGAAACAACAAGGTATGTTGGCCACCACTCCCTCCTTTCTTCCAGGATTAGTGACTAGATCTGTCTGCCAATTTCTGTGCTAAGGAGATATTGAGGATGGAGGAATAGGAGTAGTAGTCTCCTGGTTGCCCCATCTAACACCAAATGCCCACCCATGTCCACCACGTCAAATGGAAACAAAAAGCAGCTCTCACTTCATACTTCAAATGAAAACAGGCTAAATGCTTTAAAAGCAGTAGACAGTGGAGGCTGGTTCCCTACTGAACACGATTATATAGTATTCACCCGCTGGACTATCACCAGGAGAACTGTTTTCTGGTCCAGGATCTACCACTAACTGCATCTTCTCCAAGTCCCAGCCTGTTAGCTTGAAGACAGCTAAGGACGCCGAAACAAAGACATGATTTAGAGCAAATGTTCTCAGTAAGGGGCAGGGGAGAAGGTGAAGGGGGCACTGGGGAGTGGGGGGCACGGCAGAACCAGCTGTGAGGCTTCTTCAAACTACACACGGCCCCTCCCCAAACTCCTCCACGCTAATCCCCGCACAGTTACCCCCACAGAGTGAGCCACTGTTGCTGTCACTGTGGGAGTGTGACAGACCCAGAAAAACTTTCCCAGGTTTTGAGTGTAAGCTCTTTGAGGAATGGGACCGAGATTTCGGCTTCTTAGTGATATCCAGAGGGCATCTAACACAGGGCTTCCCGGTCTCTACCTGCGCCTCCAACCTCAGCTCCTTCCCCCCCCTCAGCCACACCCTACACTTCCCCTACCTCCTGAGCTTCTCCTGCTTGCCTGTAAGGCCATGTCTTTCATCATCTGTCACCACCTGCAGGAGACACGGGTGACCGGCTACCTAACAGCCCGACAGGCAAGGCAGTCTCGCTTTCGGCCTTGCTAACAGAATTCCGATTTTCAGACAGGGGCACCAACGGGCTCAAGGAAGGTGACCCCTCCCCCAGCTCCAGAACACGGCTGGGCCACGACAATCACAGCCACCCTCTCCTCCTTTGCCAGTGACTGGCTCAGCACGGGCGTATGACCATTCTGGCCAGTGACACAGGGAACCGCTGAGAAATTCTGACCTTTGTTACCTAGAGAATCACTGAGAAGCACGCCGTCTCCCTCCCTTTTTGCTCTACATGTTATCACGTGAAGGCGTGATGGAGCTCCAGTCACCCCGTGGCAGGGCAGGGAAAACCCAGAGAATCTTCAAGAAGCCAACCCGGAACTGTGGCCACTTTGAACCACCTACCTCTAGACTTCTTAAGCAAGACAGTAAAGGAACCTAACTAGCGTTACTTACAACAGGAAGTACCCTACCACACCACACCGCTTGGCCTGGGAAGTCCCTGCAACTTTTCTTCCTACTATCCCCTACTATCTCCAATTTAGAGCTCAAGTACAGTTTCCTTGGGAAGTCTTTGCTTGTTCCCAGACGGTTACACAGTCCCAGACTCTGTTCTCTGCACATCTGCCTCTCCAACTAGACCGTGAGTTCCTCAAAAGCAAACATGTTCACCCTTGGCAGAGGCCCTGGTGTATTCTGGGCATTTATTAAATGCTGAATGAATGAATCAACCAACAAGCAAACAACAAAACAAGGAATCAAAGGAGGAACATGCAGGATGCCTTCCTTGCCTGGGATAAGACTTGACAATTGACAGATAGAACATGGCACCCAGGCAGTCTACACTCCACTAAAGACTTCCTTTAGGCGGTGGTGAGCAAAGGCGGAGAGAGTGCAGGGAACAGGTCCTATTTTATCTGCCCAGAAGTCAGACCTCTCATTGGGAACTGTCCCTGCCCAATCCCCGGCACCTGGGGTGGGAGTGACTATCACAGTGGCACCTGAGCAAAGTACCCACCGCTATGGTGGAAACCCACTCCCTGTCCCCTGAGATGGCTTGGCCCCGCTTTGGTCTAGTGTATCAATAACATTTGCTACAAGGATAGAGGTGATGGAAGAAGAGAGATCCCTCCTATCCCCCCTCTCTCTAAAGGAACAGATAAGCCTGAGATGCCAGTGCTTTTTATCACTCCCTACTAAGAACAGTCAACACAGAGGGAAAAAGAGAGAACAAGCCCGGAAACCCTATGTGAGCCCCTGGATCAAGCTATGCCTCAAGCTAAAACCCTCAGCCTTTTCATTTATGTGACCCAATCAATTTCTATACTGCATAGAGCAATTTTCAAGTGACCAAACCCAACCCAAAGAAAAGAATTCTGACAAATACAGTCAGTAATGATGAAAGCAAGCCGATAACATCCCTTCTATATTCAGGACCTGTGCAGTCACCTCTCAAACCCGGCTTCTAGAATGGCGTCAGGAAGTAAAACTGCCTGGAGGAGGCCTAGCCATGAACAAGTTAGAATGGAAAAAATGCCACCCCCCAAACCACACACCACCACCTTCCCTCCTAAAGGAGGGTACTCTGAGCCTCCTGGATCTCCCTTCTGTTCAGAAAGGAGTGGGGACCTCTGGAAGGCATGAAGTGTTACATTAACACATAGGGGGAAAAATGGAGAGAACTTTCATCAAGCAACGTGCTATGGGCTTTATGAACATCGTATAACTTAAGGCCATTGTAATGATTATAATACCCTTTTTACCTTTGAGCAAACTGAGAATCAGCGAAGTTAAGCAACTTGCTCAAGGTCACACAGCTAGTAACTAGAATTTAAATTCTAGACTTTTTCCACTTTATCACACCGATGGCCGGGGCCTGGGAGATGCAGCGCACCCTCCGCCTCCACCCCAACCCCCGACAGCGCCCCAGGACACACAGACCTGGATGGAGCCTTACAAGCGCAGGCCCCTCGAGTCAGAGCAGCCTTGCATACCCAGTTTTTGGAAGCCCCAGGTAACTAACCCAGATTGATGTCGGACACTCAACGCCAGCAACAAAAGTAAAGCTCCGGGCAGAGGGAGCAGCTGCACCTGAGCCGGCCCCTGGGAAGCGCCGCAGAGGGAGAGGCGGGAGCTCGCTCGGGTCTCCCCCGCGGACCTGAGTCTCCGCAGCAGTGGGGCCGCCAGCCTCCCCTCTCCCCACCAGCGCCGCGGACAGAGCGCCTCCGCGCCGCCCGGGCCGCTCAGAGACCCACGCAGCCCCGGCCCTGTCCCCGCGCCCGCCCCCGCCCCCAGCTCCAGCCCGGTGCAGAGGGTCGCAGCTGTTCGCCCCCAGGCAGCTACGGGGCCCCGACCCCTCCGCTGTGCCGCGACCCCGGCGCGCTCGCTCCCCCGGCGCGCCAGGCAGGGGAGCCCTGCACTGCCCGCCGCAGCCGCTCGGCCCCGCAGGACCCGGGCGCGGGCCCCGCCGTCCCCCGCCGACCGCCGCCCCCAGCCCGCTGTGCCCGCCCGGCTCACCAGCTCCGCCGCGCTCGCCGGGCCTGTCCGCGCGTCCGGCCGGTCCCTGTTCCAGGCACCCCGTCCCGGCTAGCAGCTCACTGGCGGCTGGCTGGCGTTGGTGCGGCCCCTCCCCGCCCCGAGCCACCTGGGACGCCCGGGAAGGGGGCGGGGCCGAGACAGGTGGGCCCCGCCCGCCTCGAGCAGCCCGGGCCTCGGGCTCTTCGGGGATTCTCCACGGGGTGGAAGTGACGCCCCGGCGGCCGCTTAACAGGAGACACCTGGGACGGTTAGTCCTTGGCAGGCGGCGGGAAGCCAGGGCCCGGCCTGTTTCCACACAGCCTGGCCCGCTGGGGAAGTGGATCGCAGAGCGTGGGAGTCGGACCCCGCTGAGCAGGAAGAGGGGAGGCCAGCCCCTTTCTTTGTGGGCTGTAGAACCGAGACCCTTACTGTGAAAGTGATGGGGCCAGGGGCAAGTTAGTTCAGAACTGGAAGAGCTCAGAAAGGCCTTTTCTGACCGTTCCACCCTCCCCCATCCCCACTTTACACACCCCACTTTATTAGGTAACCCAGAATTTTAAGTTCACTGGTTCTGGAATCAGATCATTTAGGTTAAAATCCATTCCCCACTTACAAGGTATGTTAATCTCTCTATGCCCCAGTTTCCTCACCTAAAAAATGACGATAGTACTAGTATATCATAGGAAAAAGCTGGGAGACATAAAAAGAATAGCCTACCTTCAGTGAGCAGTTACTTTGTGCTATCCACGATTCCAGGTGCTTAGGCTCTCTTTTGAGTTGACTTTAGAGTAGAAATTCTTCATCAAGGATCACAAACCTTGAAACTGGATTCCGCATTCTGCCTACACACATTTTTTTCCTGAAGAGAGCATCCACAGCTGTCCTTAGATTTGCAAAAAGCCTTGGGTCTCAAGACTAGTTAGGAATCACTGCCTTCCAGACTTAGCCAACAGTTTTAGAGCTGACAGACTTGTGAGAGATCACACAGGCCAAACATCCTTGAGAATGAAGATCACCGGATGCCTGCCCAACACGCAGATCACTGCTCCCAAGAATTCCGATTCTGGAGATCGGAGTGGTTTGGGAATAAGCACTTCAGGTGCAATTCACTGACAGGTGAGCCTAGGAAACCGATCTCATCCAAACTTCTCATTTCTCAGGCGAGGTTAACAGGCCTAGGGATCGGTTCACTTGGAATCATCTTCCAGCCCGCACCTGCCAAGGAGCCTCCCTTCCAAGTGAAGCCCTCACCCCACCTGAACCACTTAGCAAACAAAACAGGCTTTTTTCAAGCAGCGCAGCTAATATGCGCAGCTACCTCTGGGTTAGCCCTTTAAATCTCAAAGAAGCCTGGACCGTTCTTGCCAGTACTACGGATACCTCCCTCCAGTACCCACGCCCCTCAGCCCGGCCCATCCCCCTCCACTTACCCCACTGTATCTAGCTCTACTATTTGAACAGCTGAGGCCATTCAGCTAACACTTTCAAGTAACATCCTACAAAAATGTAGATGTTTTGTTCCACTTCCTAAAGCTACAGGCTAATTAGACCCTGAAACAGAGGACTTCGGTCTGATGCCATTTCACTGTTGTGAGGCCCACAGTGGGAAACACTTCTTTCCAGGCAGATCTTGGCAAGTACTGAGTCTGAAGCGAGAACAGGGCAGGCAGCAGCTGCAGCAAGAGTGGTTGTTTCAGGGATGCCCAAAAATGTCAGCCCAAGAATTATCAGGCAAAGTCCAGAATATTCCCCTTTTGACCGGTGAGATTCTCTCCGTGCTTACCAAGGGCAGCCAAGGATGCATGTGTGTCTTCGGGGTTTTGGTGTTCACCACTCACAAAGTCCTGATGCAGCAGAAAGTTGAAATAACCTTCCCAAAGTGAGTTGAGCAAACCTCTCCCAAGGCAAGCAGGAAAAATTTCCAAGGTGGCATGCTGTAGCAGTACCATTTCCCTGAGAAGGAGACTATAAAAAGATGCAGCTGGCCCCCTCAGCCCTGTGCTTGACCCTGAGGATGGGCAGCAAATCAGCTTTTCCATATTTATCCCTCAGTATTATCTTTTACCCTCCCGAGGACTGTGGATCAGCGTGAATTCGCTTGGCTGTCTAAAACACATCAGCCAGGGATGGGCTTGCCCTCTTTTGCTCGGTTTCAGAGTGAGCACAGAAGCATGGACTACAAATGCACGGGTCTGCTTACAAAGTTGTTGGCTACAAAAATGCCCAAATGCCTTTGTTGCTGTATTTGTAAATGCAGGAAGAAGCTCTTGGTTATTCCAAATTTACTCTTACTTTCGAAGGCAACACAAACATATTTATCATCTTTTTAATTTGCTAAGTCAATGAGGAACTGAAATACCAGTGTGGAGAAAATTGTTTGTGTAAAATCAGAGTTCTAGTATCATGAACACATCAAGCAAAATCTGCCTCAGGACTTTTGCACTTACTGTTCCTTCTGCTTGGAACTCTCTCCAGATCTTTGCAAGCCTGCTTCCTTCAATCATTCACAGAGGCCTTCCCTGACCACCCAAGCCATGTAGTATCACAGCAGCTTGTTCTGTTTTCTTCATAGCACTTAAATGTACTGAATCATTTTAGAAAGCGTTGGTCACTGGTTTATAATCTGCGTCTAAGAAAATGAAGACTTTTTCTTATTTACCACCTCTCCCCAGCTCAAAAAACAATGCTGAGTACAAAGCAGGTGCTCAAATCTTTGTGGGAATCTTGATGAATGCTCACATTTTTGCGGCGGGCTCTGAGTGCAACACATGGAGATGTCAGCTGCTCCTGTACATTGCTTAGGCCTGGGAATAAGCTCTGGTCTAGGAGTAAAGCAGGATCTCAGCTCAGTCTCTCTATGCTCCTCAGCAGCCATGTGACCCTGGGAGAGTTTAGCTTCCTGGTTAAGATCGTGGGCTCTGTGGACTTCCCTGGCAGTCGAGTGGTTAAGACTCCATGCTCCCAACGCAGGGGACACAGGTTCGTTCCCTGGTCAGGTAACTAAGATCCCAAATGCCTCACAGCGTGGCCAAAAAAATGAAAAAAGAAACGAAGAAAAACCCCAAAAGAACATGGGCTCTGGAGCAGCTCCACCACTTCCTAGCTCTGTGATGTTGGACAACTCACTTCACCTGTCCACACCTCACCACATCCGCCTGTGCGGAGAATAACAGCAGCACCTCATCCATCGCTGGTGAAGAGATTCCATAATGCACATGCAGGACAGGCTATCACCGTGAGCCAGGCATGGTGCCAAGCGCTTCACACAGAGAGGTTAGGTAACTAGTGCGAGGCACTCAGGTAATCCAGGGAAGAGTGGGAGCTACTGGAACTCTGGTCCAGAAGCTGCTGAAGTCCACGTTTTTTTTTTTTTTTTTCGGTACACAGGCCTCTCACTGCTGGAGCCTCTCCCGTTGCAGAGCACAGGCCCTGGACGCACAGGCTCAA
>NW_006781329.1:14940-52462 GCF_000442215.2 Lipotes vexillifer
CTGCCGTGGCCTCTCCCGTTGCGGAGCACAGGCTCCGGACGCGCAGGCTCGGCGGCCATGGCTCACGGGCCCAGCCGCTCCGCGGCACGTGGGATCTTCCCGGACCGGGGCACGAACCCGTGTCCCCTGCATCGGCAGGCGGACCCTCAACCACTGCGCCACCAGGGAAGCCCTGCTGAAGTCCACTCTTGATCACCAGGGTCCTGGTACATAGTACAAACACAACAAATGACTGTGGCAAAACATTTCCGCACAACTGACCTCAAGCCAGGCTTGACCTCATGTCAGAGAGGTGTCCGCTGCCATCAGAGTGGTTGTGACTAGCTTCGTCTTTGCGGGCCAGCGGTTGGTGCAGCAGAGTGAACCCTGAGTAGAGTGAGGTGCTCTGGGCTCGGGCTCTCCAAGTGTGAGGTGAGGGGAGTCATGTAACCTCTCTGGGTAGAGCCAAATGTGTCCCAACGTCCTTCATAGGCTCCTCTTCCACTCTGTTAGTGGTGGATCTGTATTTCTTCCAAGAACAGCCCAACTTTTTGGCCCAATATAGTAAAGTGTAATCCACTTTAAAAGGCACTAACAACAAGGTCCTAATGTATAGCATGGGGCAACTATATTCAGTATCCTGTGATAAACTATAATGGGAAAGAATATAAAAAAAGAATGTCTATACGTGTATAACTGAGTCACTGTGCTGCACAGCAGAGATTGGCACTACACTGGAAATCAACTATACTTCAATTAAAAAAAGGCACTATTCATTTACAACAGCTCACAGGGAAAATTGGGAATGGCAGAAACTTTTCTTTTTATACATTTATTTATTTATTTTTGGCTGCATTGGGTCTTTGTTGCTGTGCACAGGCTTTCTCTAGTTGTGACGAGCAGGGGCTACTCTTTCATTGTGGTGCGCAGGCTTCTCGTTGCGGTGGCTTCTCTTGTAGAGGAGCATGGGCTGTAGGCGCGTGGGCTTCAGTAGTTGTGGCACACAGTCTCAATAGTTGTGGCTCACGGGATTAGTCGCTCCGCGGCATGTGGGATCTTCCCGGACCAGGGCTTGAACCCGTGTCCCCTGCATCGGCATGCAGAGGACTGAAATAGAAAGGAATTGGAGCTCTAGAGCCCAAACAAACCATGAGACCTTGGACAAGTTACTTGAACTCTGGGGATTTTGGTTTTCTCCTGGGTGTAAGGTCTGCAAGGAGGTGGGTATAAAGCAGAGGCCATGGCCACAGCCCTCTCCTGTTTATAAGTGGCAGGCCACACACAGAGAGCAGACCTGGCCTGCACTGTGCAGTCAGTTCCTGCCTATAGTGCATGTGGTGGCAGGAGGGGAGCTTTCGGATCCCAGGCACTTTCTAGCAGAGGGAGCAGACAGCTTATTTCCAGATGCTGAGTGTGCTTTTGTGTTCCGGCTTGGCTAAATGACTCCTTGAGCATCCCTGAGCTCACTTTGGGGAACTTGTTAAGCTCCTACAAAGATGCTGCTGGGCTGTAGGCTCTCTGCACTAGCTGTAATTACTGGGAATCTGAATAGACTTGATTCATGATCTAGCGTCAGGGCGTTGAGTGGGGAGCATTTGCGGGAGCCCTCAGTATGAACAGCCACCAGGCACAGAGGTGGAAACTAGCCCTAAACACTGCTCAGTGCAGTTCTCAGGAAGGAGAGCATTTTCTCTCCCCATGAAACAGCCTAAGAGCAGACTTTCCCCCAAAGAAGAGGGTGGAGCAGTGGGAAGAGGGAGGACCCTAAATGGAGAGGTCATTTCACTGGTAGAATCAGATGACTCCTGGGGTCTCCTCACCGCCTTCTCTCTTACTCTAAGTATCTGTGATGCTAAGTGAAGGTATAGCTGGGGTCCAAGGCAAAAACACCTGCTCCTGTGAAGTATTTGATAATAACTATTAAAAACAAGGCAACAGGGCTTCCCTGGTGGCGCAGTGGTTGAGAGTCCGCCTGCCGATGCAGGGGACACGGGAGCATGGGCTGTAGGCGCGTGGGCTTCAGTAGTTGTGGCACACAGTCTCAATAGTTGTGGCTCACGGGATTAGTCGCTCCGCGGCATGTGGGATCTTCCCGGACCAGGGCTTGAACCCGTGTCCCCTGCATCGGCATGCAGAGGACTGAAATAGAAAGGAATTGGAGCTCTAGAGCCCAAACAAACCATGAGACCTTGGACAAGTTACTTGAACTCTGGGGATTTTGGTTTTCTCCTGGGTGTAAGGTCTGCAAGGAGGTGGGTATAAAGCAGAGGCCATGGCCACAGCCCTCTCCTGTTTATAAGTGGCAGGCCACACACAGAGAGCAGACCTGGCCTGCACTGTGCAGTCAGTTCCTGCCTATAGTGCATGTGGTGGCAGGAGGGGAGCTTTCGGATCCCAGGCACTTTCTAGCAGAGGGAGCAGACAGCTTATTTCCAGATGCTGAGTGTGCTTTTGTGTTCCGGCTTGGCTAAATGACTCCTTGAGCATCCCTGAGCTCACTTTGGGGAACTTGTTAAGCTCCTACAAAGATGCTGCTGGGCTGTAGGCTCTCTGCACTAGCTGTAATTACTGGGAATCTGAATAGACTTGATTCATGATCTAGCGTCAGGGCGTTGAGTGGGGAGCATTTGCGGGAGCCCTCAGTATGAACAGCCACCAGGCACAGAGGTGGAAACTAGCCCTAAACACTGCTCAGTGCAGTTCTCAGGAAGGAGAGCATTTTCTCTCCCCATGAAACAGCCTAAGAGCAGACTTTCCCCCAAAGAAGAGGGTGGAGCAGTGGGAAGAGGGAGGACCCTAAATGGAGAGGTCATTTCACTGGTAGAATCAGATGACTCCTGGGGTCTCCTCACCGCCTTCTCTCTTACTCTAAGTATCTGTGATGCTAAGTGAAGGTATAGCTGGGGTCCAAGGCAAAAACACCTGCTCCTGTGAAGTATTTGATAATAACTATTAAAAACAAGGCAACAGGGCTTCCCTGGTGGCGCAGTGGTTGAGAGTCCGCCTGCCGATGCAGGGGACACGGGTTCGTGCCCCGGTCCGGGAAGATCCCACATGCCGCGGAGCGGCTGGGCCCGTGAACCATGGCCACTGAGCCTGTGCGTCCGGAGCCTGTGCTCCGCAACGGGAGAGGCCACAACAGTGAGAGGCCTGTGTACCGGAAAAAAAAAAAAAAAAAAAAAAAGGCAACAGGCCCCAAAAAGGCACAGGCCCAAAATGGAGTCACTTATGCTAAGCCCCATGTCACCAAACCGAGACGAGACTGAATTACAGTTTCGGCTCTCCCAGAAATGGAATCTTAAACCAGGCAATAGGGAATTGCCTGATCGGCGCTGGTTAGGTCATCTGCCTTACAGAACCCTGCCATTCCCTGAAGGAAACTGACCTTGCAATAACCAACCTGCTATTTGCCTCTTTGTTCCTGCCTATAAAAGTCTTTCATTTTGAACAGCTCCTCAGACCTTCTTTCTATCTGCTAGATTGGATGCTGCCCAATTCATGAATCACTGAATAAAGCTAAATAAAATCTTTAAGATTTACTCCGTTGAATTTTATTTTTCAACATAACAATCCCTTACATTTGAGTAGCACTTTTGTAAGATGCTTGCGTACAATTTCTCATCTGATCCTAACAACAAACCAAAGAGTGGAGGACAGTGGGCTACAAATCTCCATAATTCAGGTATGGAGATGAGGTCATTGAGATGCTACACAGTTAAACAACTTGACCACATCCCACAGTTGGTCCATGGGAAGTAAGAGTCAGATCCAGGTCCCAAGTCCATCATTCTTTCCATTTAGGATGACTGAGTAGCATCACTGCTTGATGGCCAGTGCTCCAGGGGTATTTTGCCGCTGTGTACATGTCCCAGAAGGGGGCATTGCAGGGCAGCAAGGACGCCTGGGCTGCTGGCTGGGGTCTGGCTTGCAGGCAGCCAGGTTGCCACTAGCTGAAGGAATTAGCATCCCGTGACCTAGACACACCTACCATCAGCCTGTCTCTCCCAACCCTGCAGTAGCCCATCAGAAGCATCCGCAGACAGGTGAAGCACAGGTAATGGGAGTCTGCGGTAAAGTGGGGGGCTCAGGGCGAACCCCATTTGTGCTGTTCCTGCCCCTTTCTGTAGTTGGACGTGCACATGCACGTGTGGTATGACTGGCATGCTTACTTTTTCTAAAACTTAAAGCACTAAAGTGAGATCCTATTAATCATTATGACAGGGCTGGAGGTTAGGTACGGGGCAGCTATTATCAGCACAGCTCCCTGAGAGTCTTTTCCGAGGCCTCACACAGATCTGGGTGGGATAAGGAAACCCACCCAGTGCCCCCTCAGACTCTCCCTTACAGCCGGCTCAGCTGGGACAAGAGAACGCTGCTTTATTTTTAGCTTGAGAAGCTGAGGAATATAGGTTATACATTTTAAAATGCAAGCAGAGAAAATTAGTGTCCTAAAGAGAAAAAAACGTCAACGTGGATAAGTGAAATTCTTACTACACACAGTGTGAAAACCGTGACACAAGTGGTTGCTACACTTTCTAAGTGTCCGCTATGCATGAAAAAGATTCTAAGCGCTGCGCTTCTGCAGGTAGCCTTCCTCCAGAAGCCCTGCAGTTGTATGTTATCAGGCCCCCCCTGCTGTGAGGCACCTCGGTTATTATTTCGATGATTCTTTCCTGGATGCTTTTGATTGCTTAAAGTAATTCAAAAAACAAGGTCTCAGATTCCTATGAAAGGAGAAAACACAGAAAAGTTGCAAAGGAAGAACACTTTGTATGAATCCTTTACAAAAGGATTTTTGAGGCTGCTTGCTGGTTATCACTACACACACACACACACACACACACACACACACACACACACGCCACGCAGCACTGTTCTGAGCAGCAGTGTTACTAGCTGTGGAGAGCACACACCTTAGGACCAGTCTTCCCAGGTTTCAATCTTGGCTTCTCCTCCCAGCTGTGAGACCTTGGGCAAGTTAACTAACCTCTCTGTGCCCGTTCACTCCCCGCTAAAGTGGAGATAATGGTGCCTACCTCATGGAGTTATTAGGAGGATTAGATGGACTAATACATGTAAAGCACTTAATACAGCGTCTGGCACACCGCCAGGATAGTCTCTCACCTTAATGCACTGCCTACTGCAGCTTTCCAAGCGTTACGAGGTTCTGGTGCTGGTAACACGTCATCGGGAGCAAGTTTGCCAATTTCTCTCATTTCAGGTATACATTCTGAAGGAGTAACGTATCTTTTTAGGTGAATTTTTTTGAAAAGCTATCGTATGAGAATGATTCGCAGTCTGGTCACGTGGAGGAGCGAGGGTCTGAAGGATCCCAGAAAGAGAGAGGGGCACCAAACAGAACCTCCTTCATCACTGGGGAAGCAAAGCAGGTGGAGGAGTCCAGCCTTTGCATCCATGGTGCATCACAAGTGGAAAGATCCACAGGGATTACCTGCAAGTCTTTTATTTTCAGCCCAGCTAACCACACAGAAATCGGTGTTTTCTCTGCAGATTGGCTGAAGAACCACCAAATGCCAAAGGGAAAGTAAAAATCCCATGGCTCAGGATGCATTTGTCAAGTGAGCCCACATATTTTCATCTGATGTGTCACCCGAGAGATACCTCCCACTCCTGTTCAATTTATTATGTACATGAGATAAATCACAAGATATAACCTGTCACAAATGCTAGAATTAAAGCTGCAAATACACACGTCACCGGTAATTGCCTCGGCAGATTATAGCTTCCATTCCACATTCTACCACAGTTGATCTAGCTCTGTAGTGCTTCCAAGGCATAGCCCGAGCACCGTTCAGAGCTCAAAAGAACAGGAAACCTCGGGAAAGGCTCACAGGAACCCGGGGAACAGTGGGTGTCAGTGCAGACCTACTGCACTGCAGAGCTGCTTGTCCTGGAACCTTCTCAGTGATACTGAAATGTTCTTTGTCATCAGGTCCTTTCAAAGGACTGCTTCCCCATCTTAAATAAACAGGCTTCAGCCTAAATATTCATCCATGATGTTTGAAGTTTTACTACCTAAGTCACCTTTAACAATCTGATATTTGGTAACTGCCTCTTCCAAGTTCTTTGGAGAATAGCAAATTCAAGGAGATGGATAAGACATCATAAAAGCACATCATTTGCAGTGCCCTCAACTCCACTTATAAAATCTTTTATTCGGCATCCATCTTTCCACTTCTAATTCATGCAGGCAGTTTACTGTCTGGCTCCCATGCAACATTAACCAAACCAAGAACGAGAATGAGGGTGTTTTACATACACAAGGCCGTGCGTGGCCACAGGATTTCAGCGACCTGAGGTAGGGAAGTCTCCTTGCTAAGAGAGCAGATAAAAGTAATCCTGTGTCCCGCCATTTGTTATTCTCCAACGGCTTCACACTGTGGCATCCTCTCACAAGATCTCAGACCTGTACATTAATAGTAATAATCAGTAAGCTAAACAGGAATACAAACACCCCAACACTTCTCAAAAGATGCCAATAACCTTTCAATATATGCAGAGGTCCAAGGCATTAGTGGAAGAATACCAATGAGCTAAAACATATTATTAGAATAAGTGCCTTTCTTGGACAAGAAGAAATTCAGAAATTCAGCTAATACACTGGTCTATTGCACCTTAACTCGATCCTACTTTTTAAGAAGTTAAGACACTTATTGACATAGGCGGCTGTCTTTTCAGTGCTGAAGGAACAAATGTCAGGTTTTCTTGGGTCCTCAATGAAGGAAAAATTTAAATACAGATATTCAAGCAAAGTAAAAGACAGAAAGGTCACGGTTGGCCTTGCTCAGGCTTTGAATTCAAGCAGCTGCTCACTGAAATGAACTCCTTCAAGGCCAGAAAACGGCCCATCCTCACAATGGCATTGAGGCCTTCAAGGAGAGTGCCTTTAAGATGACTCTAAGAAAAAACAGACCAGCCAAAGTTTAATTCAATTTTATTTTCCACTTTTAGTATTTTTCAAATTATACAACATGCAGTCGGCCAGAGTATCCATACATCTTCATTTTAGAACCTAGAAGATAACCAAAATTTTCCATGGGCCAGGGAAGAAGGGTTACTCCAGATCTTTTGTTACATGTACTATATTACAGCATCGTTACTTGATGTAAACTGCCCTTCTCCCCCTCACACCACCAAAACAAGTTAGTCCACAATTTTTTTTAATGAAAGCTACTGTACAGATACACAAAGCCCAGAGAACATACATCTGCAGTACACACGACATACTTTACAAACTAGACATGTATAATTCCACAGAGTGCCCTATTCCCCTTATATCTGCACACGGTGAAAAGTATTTTAAACCAATGGACAATTTGTAAATGTGTAAGCAGACTTCACGGAGCGGTACTGCCTTCGGCTGTTCCCTGACCCTTATTCAATACCTTCTAAGAAGTCTAAACTGTTATTGTTCAATGAAGGCATTTTAGACTGGGATGGTTCCTTTAGCTTGCTCACAATACGCAGGTGAGACAATCTATAAGTGAAATCCTCCGGGTCCCCCACCTCCTGCCCGCTGCCAACCAACAACTTCCCTAATGTGTCCTAAAGCCAGAGTCTAAATGTTGTCCACCTTGCTTAAAAACTACACTTCAAAGAGGGGACTGTTAAGAATTTTTATTTGCTTTCGGTTATTCCTCTAGGAAAGGAGAGGTAATAATCCCCCCATAAGTCTTGCTGATGGCTTAGTCTGGCTTTGGACAGGAATATCACGCCCTCATGTGAAGGTAGGGCTTCCAAAAACTCTCTAGATGCTACATTCTAGACAGACGTTTTTATTTCTTCACTTATCCCAATATTTCTACGAATTCTAATTTTCTTAATCATATGATACTATTTCCTTTAAAAGTCTTAATCCACACTTATTTTTCTCCCTACTACCTGCCATTCCACATGGCAAACTTTAAAACATTGGAAGAGGTGATGCATTTAAACAGAATTCTCCAGTTACTGACCAAAACACACTTGGCATTAATATATTTTAGTCTCTGACCATACATGTTGATATCGCAAACAGCATTCCTCTAATTTAACAATCCACCATCCTGCAGGGAGGCATTATTTTTAGAAATCATCTGGTTATTCCCTTTTAGCATCAAAGAATAAACTTTCAAGAAGTAGCATGAAATATAAAATTATTCAGAGAGGAGAAACACACACACACACTAGCAAAAAGCAGCATACAACCGAAAATATAATCATAGGCTCAGCCATTCACAAATGTGGTTTTTACACCTGGAGTACAAAGGTAAAGGAACAATAGCCTAAAAAAGTGAAAATTGCATAAATGTGGCTTTTAACAAAAGAGGCCTACAGAATATGTGGTCCTGAAACAAAGTAATATTAGGGATCCATTTGAATATACTGTATAATCCATTCCCACGATCTGCCTACCTTTTAGTCACAGTGTAGGAAAATTAGTTTAGAGGTCCTATAAAGATTGAAGCTAGGTGAACTGACTGGCTGATCAGCAACTAGCAGAATTATCTTTAAGAGACATCAAAGCCAACTTTCTCTGTGAATAAAAGTAAACTGAATTTTGTGAGTCCCTTATAGAGATCAAGAAATATGGAACTACAAGTGAATGTTTCTTTTTGAAACATGAAAGGGCCAAACACTTCTTTAGAATTAGAAAAGGGGTGCCCAGGGAAAACTTAACTTCGGAAAAAATCTAAAATAATCTGTTAACAAGAGAGCCCAAAGGAAAGAATTCCTAACCTTTGTTCAATTTCCAACTATGGAGTTACACAGTTGCATAACAGACAGCAGTGGTATGACAATTTATTATTTGGCGATCCTCTCAAAGGCCGGTTTGAACTTCTAAAATAAGAGGCAAACATCTTAACAGCAAGGTTATAATCTATGGCATATGTTATTACCTGATAAGGTTTGCAAAGCCTGCCCTACAAGGATCCTTCTGTCAGACGGTAAATAGCACTGGAGCAGTTATTTTGGGCGAGCATTAGCACCAATGTAAAAAAAAAAAAATCAAACAGAATTTTTAAAACGTAAATGAATGCAAAATTGTCATTTTTACTAAATAAATACGTCAGTAGAATTTGTCCTCTTCTCTCTACTTACTAGCTGCCCCCCCCCCAAAAAAAAACCCACACATAAACAAAGTGCAACATTTAACAAATAAATTAAGTCAAAGCAGCTTTGCTTGGTTAGGGAAATTTTATACAAGAAAAGTCTAGAAGTCAATTCAGTCTTTAGTGCTTTATCCACAGACACACACACACACACACACACACACACACACACACACGAACTATCTTTCACACACCAGCAATGAGAAAGCGCAACGTCTCTTCTGGCAAAATTTCATTCCAGTGGTGACAGCAGCAGGGACAGTACCAGCTCACTCATCCTGGGCCGACACAACCATAGGATGGGTGCTTTCACTGAGACTGGTTTGGTTATCATGGACTTAACCCTCAAATTTATCAAAACAAGTAGTTAACCCTCAAATTTATCAAAACAAGTAGCAGCACACAAGACTAACTTAATTGAATCCTTGTCAGTTTCCCTGAAAACTTTACTACTTGGAATTCAATCATTTTAATATGCACAACTGGAAATAAGAGTTGATTCAGCTTTAGATTCATGTATTTGAATAAAACAATAGCCGAATGTAAAAAAAAATCCATCCACACTGATTTCTTCTAATTCTGCCTAAGAGGAAACCTATCTATTTGATGCCAAGGAGAGAACTCAACTAAATGGTCGGCAAGGATGGGTTAATATGACAAATTATTCATGGCAACTTATTCATAGGCACAAACATATGTCAATTGCTTTCCCCCTAGGGCTTCCTTTTTCAACTGCTGGAATGATCCTGGATTTCGTCAGCAATACCCTCACCAGGGTCAAGATGGTTCCGTAGAGAAAGAGGCCATCCCTGATGCAAGCTCCAGTAGGATGAGGGAAGAGGAAGCAAGGAGGGGGGCAGCCGCATTTCCACTCATCCAACTTTGCAGCATTTTCAACACTTCTGAAGGAATGATGTTCTACCTGGGCTGGCTGAGACTAGTCACTGCAGGTTCAAGAGCAAGCAGCTCAGAGGTGAATGCTATGACTTTTCGCATTTACACAGATGTGTCTGAGTGAACAATTTCTACGTTCTGCTACTGTCAGATTGTTTTTCTGCCTCGAAGAAATTTGCTTTGCATTTTAACGGGTGCCATACTAAAAGGTGTATTTTACAGATCCAAAGATGCGACCAGGATATTCAAAATGCGTCTTTGGGGTGATTTGTTTTGGAAAAGCGTCCAGAATGAAAATTTTGAGCCCTATAGCAGCACTTTTGTGTTCCCTAAAAATATAAAGTAATGTGTTTATTTTACAGGAAACCAGACAGTTGCGGCGGCGAAGCAGAAGCTGCTGCCTCCACGGCACTTGGTTGTTCCCCTCCAGGGAATGGTATTTGCTGGGACGTGGCTGCAGAGAAGGAGTCTCCAAGGACCACCCAGGGACCACCCAATGCCCCGAGCCCGGGGCCACAGCAACAGATCCCAGGAGTAAGTGGATCTTCTGTAATCGCCCCCTTCAGATTTCTCGGGAAGAGAAAAGTCCAAGCACACATCTGTACACAGAAACTCTACACAGCTCAAATATCTGAAACTGGTGTACTGCAGATGGCTGGGGTGAGCAAGTGTAAAAGAAAATGGAATTGTGTAGGAGGGAAAAAAAGTAAAGGAATTGGTGATTAATGTAGTCCTTGACATGCTACGTGGAGAGTCATATCTGTTGAAAGAGAACCAAAGAGAGAACATAGGAGTTAGAGAACACAATGGAAATTCACTCCTCAGGAAGAACAACAAAAAAAAAACTTTTAATTTTAGATATTTAGACCAGAGCTGTCCCAATAGAAATACCATGTGAGCCACACATTTAATTTTCAATGTTCAAGTGGCCACATTAAGCAGCGAGAAGCAGCGGGTAAGATTAACTTTAATAATACATTTTATTTAACCCAATATACTCAATATTATCATTTCAACATGTAATCAAGTAGTAGAGATTGAGATATTTTCCATTACAATATTACTACTAAGATAGTTCACAGTCTTTTTTCCCACAGTGTTTGCCATCTGGTGTGTATTTTGCATTTCCCACACATCTCAGTGTGGACTTGGCCACATTTCAAGTGCTCAGTAGTCACATGTGGCTAGTGGCTAGCCTACTGGACAGTACAGCCTCCTATTTACTGCTTTTGCTCTAAGTATTTAGCCCTGACAAGTGTCTCTTCCCAAAGCCATGCCTATTGAAACTATAGCTATTTGGAGAAACATAACACATTTTCTCATTCCTCCAGGGCACCCAAACATCATTTCTCACTTGACAGCACTTTAAGATACCCAGGCAGGTCAGACACACCCCCTTAGCCAGGCCCTCTCAAAAAGGAGGCTCCCAGTCCTGAAAGGTGTGTTTCACCTCCCCAGTGTGATGACGTTACTCAGTAGGGCACCCCCTATGATTTCACTCCACGCGCCCCCCCCCCACCAGATGTTCACCTGATCACCGTCAAGTCTCCAGGATGAAAGGCGACTAGTCCTGACTCAGAGGCCAGCCCTTTATCGGCATTTGGACCAACTCTAATGAACTCAACTTTCAGGAAGAAACGGAAAGGCTCAACTTCCTCACATCAGCTGGAAGCCCTGGGTCTGTCTGTGATCCTGCCTGTGGGTTATGTGCAGAGCTCATGGTGCTTCTGGGGTGGGGAGTGGGTGACAAGAGAGCTAGGTGGAGGCTTGAGAAACACATGGGGACTGCCAGGCCCAGGAAATGTGACAGACGCGAAGAAAAACCCACCTGCTCTTCTGATTTTAAAAAGAACTCCAGACAGATATATAACGGAATACTACTCAGCCACAAACAAGAATGAAATTTTGCCATTTGCAACAACATGGATGGACTTGGAGGGCATTATGCTAAGTGAAACAATTCAGGCGGAGAAAGACAGATACTGTATGCTACCACTTATCTGTGGAATCTAAAAAGATAAAGCAAACTAGTGAACATAACAAAAAAGAAACACACTCATGGATATAGAGAACAAACTAGTGGTTATCAATGGCGGGGGAGGGAAGGGGGGAGGGGCAAGACAGGGGTAGGGGATTAAGAGGTACAAACTACTATGTATAAAGTAAATAAGCTACAAGGATATATTGCACAGCACAGGGAATACAGCCAATATTTTATAAGAACAATAAGTGGAGTATAATCTAGAAAATTTTAAAATAACTATGTTGTACACCTGAAACTAATGTAATATTGTAAATCAACTACACCTCAATAAAGAAAAGAACTCCAACTCAACACCTCATGCTGTTTTTGCCCCTAGAAGGCTTACATCCAAATTTAGTGCTTGACTGTGGTTCCTGCTACAGTGCTGCCCGAGCCCACCCCCTGGACTCAGGTTCCTGCTACAGTGCTCTCTCCCTCTCTAATTTTTTTTTGGCTTCACTCTCCTGATTTATGTGTTATAATACTGTAAGCAATCTCACATATTTTTGTATAAATAAGCAGGATATAAATTATAATAGAAAAATTTCAGAGTGTGGAAAGGGATTTTAAAAGTAGATAAAAGCAAAGTGGGTGAGGGGGAAAAAAAGGAATAAAGGGAAAAAATTGAGTAGAAAAAAAAGAGAACACATTCCTTTTTAGAATACTACCTCTTCATGCAGCTCAATATCAAAAAAACAAACAACCCAATCCAAAAATGGGCAGAAGACCTAAACAGACATTTATCCAAAGAAGATATACAGACTGCCAACAAATAAATGAAAGGATGCTCAACATCATTAATCATTAGAGAAATGCAAATCAAAACTACAATGAGATATCATCTCACACCAGTCAGAACGGCCATCATCCAAAAATGTACAAACAATAAATGCTGGAGAGGGTGTGGAGAAAAGGGAGCCCTCTTGCACTGCTGGTGGGAATGTAAATTGATACAGCCACTATGGAGAACAGTATGGAGGTCCCTTAAAAAACTACAAATAGAACTACCATACGACCCAGCAATTGCACTACTGTGCATATACCCTGAGAAACCCGTAATTCAAAAAGAGGCATGTACCACAATGTTCATTGCAGCTCTATTTACAATAGCCAGGACATGGAAGCAACCTAAGTGTCCATCGACAGATGACTGGATAAAGAAGATGTGACACATGTATACAATGGAATATTAGTCAGCCATAAAAAGAAACGAAATTGAGTTATTTGTAGTGAGGTGGATGGACCTAGAGTCTGTCATACAGAGTGAAGTAAGTCAGAAAGAGAAAAACAAATACCGTATGCTAACACATATATATGGAATCTAGGGGAAAAAAAAATGGTTATGAAGAACCTAGGGGTAAGACAGGAATAAAGACACAGACCTACTAGAGAATGGACTTGAGGATATGGGGAGGGGGAAGGGTAATCTGTGACCAAGTGAGAGAGTGGCATGGACATATATACACTACCAAACGTAAAATAGCTAGCTAGTGGGAAGCAGCCGCATAGCACAGGGTGATCAGCTCGGTGCTTTGTGACCACCTAGAGCGGTGGGATAGGGAGGGTGGGAGGGAGGGAGACGCAAGAGGGAAGAGATATGGGAACATATGTATACGTATAACTGATTCACTTTGTTATAAAGCAGAAGCTAACACACCATTGTAAAGCAATTATATTCCAATAAAGATGTAAAAAATAAAAATAAAAAAAGAATACTACCTTTTCCCCAACTCAAAAAATACATATTCAGGGAGCTCATCTGATAACTACCATTTCTTGCTCCAATAGTGCAATCACTTGCAATTACAAAGCTGCTCAATTAAAAATGGCAAAGCAACCTTATATTCCTGTCATTTTTAGAAGTCCCAGAGAGAGAGGGAGAGAGAGAGAGATTTGCCTTTGGGAGGAGCATCTGTACTGTTTAGACTTTCTGGTGAGATTCTGTGCTTATTATTAGGACCAGAAATGAAAAACCTAAGAAAGCATAGTCACAGTTGTCATTCAAATCCATTTTGAGCGGAAAACCAAGAGGCTCAGGAATGCTTTCTGCATACTCCCTTTGAAATGCCCATTTTACCATCCTTCCAGGTTAATTTTTCCAAGCACAGGATCTCAGAATCACTTATGGGTCACCCTGGTCAGATGAGACAGCCGTCCTACACACCTGGAGGCAGGGAGGTACAAGCCCCTACCTTAAATTGTAGGGTTATGGCCTGACGTGATGACAGCAGCCAACCCATGCTGACAGCCAAGCTCTAGGCACACAGACTCAACAGGGTAGCCTCGACAGCTCCAGCCAACCACAAAGTGACACGATTTCCACAGAAGGCCTTTCTTTCAAATCCCCCCTTCCCCCAACGTGTAAGATTCTGCACGTTTTAGCTAATAGTTTGGAAGAAACAGGGGGCCACAAAGGAGGCCCAATCTGCTTAGTTTAACCACCTCCAGGAGCGCAAGAGAGAACTGAGATTTTGTGAGGGGCTCTGAAAGGAAAACACAGGAACTCCACCAAGAAAACATCCCTTATTATCCAGAGGTGCTTCTTTTTCATCCTGAGTTAAAGATCTTTACAGACATGTCTGCCAAAGCAGTCTTTCCAGCAGGCCCAAGAATGGATTTAACTAGGATATTCCCATCCATCCCCCAACCTTCTGGAAGTTCACCTCCTTTGACAAATTCTGGGGAGAAAACGGATACAATGTATAGAGGTAAATGGGTGAGCCCCTAGAAAAAACATTTCTGTCTGTTCTGATCAAATAGACTGACCATCCAGAGAGGTTGGTGCATCTAGAGAACATTTAAAACCCAGTTCTGTTGACCCTCCTTAGATGGTTTACAGGAGCCACTCACTCTCCCAAAAGCAGGGTACCCAAGCGACCCGCTACTGGACTGTCCCTGGGCCTCTGCCCAACTGGAGATGCTAATGCAGAGTGGCAACATGTGGCTGACTGAGAAGGAAATAAAATCACCTTTCTTAGGAAGGGATGGGGAAGGTTGAAGAAAGAAGCTAATTTTATGTGGGTTTTGCAAGAAGTAGTCAGAGATGTTTTCCTCCCAACCTTGGCTTTTGCAATTGCCTGCAGTGGATTTACACTTAATCCAAACAGTACATAGTTTTATCTTTCCTTTGCCTTTCTACAATTCAATCCCCACATTATAAGAATTACCAACTGTACTGGACATATCATTGCTGAACAGAAGTGGATTTATCCTACGGGGCATTCATGCAATCTACTGTAGAGAGACAATTTTACTTGCTCTGAATTCATAACTCTGAGAACCATGCCATTAAGGTGAATTAGGTCCAGCAGCTGACGGCGCTGGAAATGAAGTAAGGGTCCCTCTGTGATCCCTCCCGTTGAATTCACAATGCCAGTTTCTAAGTCCCATCCCAGGTCCCACCAGTGCCCGTCTGCAGTCATTTCCTTCCTCTCTTCCTGAGGTCCTGCTTCGTCTACTCCTTTTAGGCCTGTCCCCATGAAACCACCATAACACTGGAGAATATTTGTCAGGGCCAGATTTTTGCCAGGCATTCTTCTATGACTTTTCATTCTCCTTTCACACTGTCTTGTTCAATTCCCAGCACAAACCTGTGGTGAAGGTACTATGATCATAACTCCTCCACGCCACAGTTTTCTTAGCTGTTAAATGGCCAAGAACCTTTTCTGGAGGGAAGAGGTTGGGTTTGCTTCATATACTTGAACTAAAACAACCCACTGCAGCAGATAGAAGGCAGCAGCAGATATGAGAATCCAGTTGTCATTTATCAAGCTAAATAGTAAAGGGATTTGTGAAACCATAAGAGTGCCATTCTAAGTTTTTTGTTTTGTAAAATAATTATGTTTCATTAAAAATGGCATGTTTTTTTTTTAAAATTAATTAGTTAATTTAGTTTTGGCTGCGTTGGGTCTTCATTGCTGCACGTGGGCCTTTAGTTGAGGCAAGCGGGGGCAACTCTTCACTGCGGTGCGCGGGCTTCTCGTTGCGGCGGCTTCTCTTGTTGCAGAGCATGGGCTCTAGGAGCGCGGGCTTCAGTAGTTGTGGCACGCAGGCTCAGTAGTTGTGGCTCGCGGTCTCTAGAGCGCAGGCTCAGTAGTTGTGGCGCATGGGCTTAGTTGCTCCGCAGCATGTGGGATCTTCCCGGGCCAGGGCTCGAACCCGTGTCCCCTGCGTTAGCAGGCGGATTCTTAACCACCGCACCACCAGGGAAGTCCAAAAATGGCACTTGTTAATAGAATTACTATTTTAAATGTTTCAATTTCTAACACAATACCTATCATAGATACAACCCAGAAGTAGGAAAGCTCTTTGATGTTGATACTTTTTAAGAATGTCAAAGGTCCCAAGGTCAGGAACCCTGAGAACTGCTGCAGAGCAGATCAGAGCTCTTAGACCAGGATCCACCACTAGCAAGTTGTTAAGATCTTGACAGTTCACTCTGCCTCTGTGTACCATGTTGAGTGAAGCTGGACTCCATCATGACCACACAAGCGATCACTGAGAGCTTGCTCTGTGCCAGGCACTCATCTAAGCCCTAAGATACTCATGTATCTAATCCTCACAGCCACCCTATGAGTAGGGGCTATCTGGCCACGTTTCACAGAGGAGGACACTGAGGCCCAGAGAAATGAGGTAATTATCCCAGGACATGTCCAAGCTGGGATTCAACCCCAGGAAGTCCAGCTCCAGATCCTGAGCCCACAACCATCCAGCTACCCTGTCTGTAGCAAAGGGTCCCTCTCTGCATGCACATACTTGCTACTCATTTAATTGCTAGGATTTTCCAACAGTAGTAGCAAGTTGAACAGCCCAGTGGTTTTGATACAGACCACATGTGTGGCTTCAAGACCTACTGTAAATGAAGCTTTTCGGCTTCAAAGGGCTAAATCCCAAAGCAGCAGCTCTCCCACCCTCCATGTATGGAGTGAACCCATTTCTGCTGTGGCCAGAAGTCAACCTGTGCGTCTTATGCCGCTATATTTTTTATTTGTGATTAGGGTATCAAGAACAGGAGACAGGTCAAGATGAACCCCAACAATGGTGCAAGATAGGCTGGATGCAGGAATTCAGGACAGAGAGAAGAGTAATAAGAAGGAAAGACACAAGAGGGAGGGGATATGCGGATATATGTATACATATAGCTGATTCACTTTGTTATACAGCAGAAACTAACACACCATTGTAAAGCAACTATACTCCAATAAAGATGTTAAAAAAAAAAAAAGAAAAGAAAAAAAGAAGGAAAGACAGCGTGTGTCAGAAAAGCAAATAGAGTATAAATGAGCAGATGCCATTCTGAGAAGCTCAGCCTGCACCTAAGGATATACCAAGGACCAGCCAGAAACAGTCTTGTTGTTCCAATAGGCAAAAGCTTAGAGAGAAAACTCCATTCTGCCTGGGGTGGGTGAGGAAAGCAGTTAAGGGAGAAGGGTGAGGTGGGGCTTCAGAGAAGGTGGAACTTTCTCAATTCAAAGAAAGAAGAGCCAGCAGCCCAAGTGGACTTTATGTTTAGGGCTTCAGCTGAGAGTGGTGAATATGAGGAAATGGCCAGGGGCATTTAAAGTGAAGGAAATCTGAGGTTTATGTGCGAGGCTGGAAAATACTGGGTTTCCTGTCTTTAATGCACACTTGGAATTTCCCTGTTTGGATGTAGCTTACTGTGAGAAGACGGCTTGCAAAAGAAAGTCATTTGTGCGTTCCCAGTGTCTGGGCCAAGTATGACAGGCTGAAGATCCTGACAGCAGCAGGCACACAGGCAACATGGGGTCCAGGAATTCAGACCCTCAGTCACAGATGACCATCATGGCAGCAAAAGGAAAGGGTGGTGAAAGCCCATAAACCTTTGTTATGCGTGTGCCTCCATCCCACCATTTAAGGAGTTAAAGATATTATTTTTATTAATACATGGGAAAAGAATCTGAAAAAGAATGGATAGAGGTATATGTATAACTGAATCACTTTGCTGTGCACCTAAAACTAACACAACCATTGTAAATCAACTCTACTCCAATATAAAATAAAAGTTAAATTTGAAAACAACTAAAACACTTAGACATAAACTTAAAACAAGAAGAAAACAATTAGCAAATATAGTCACAATAAGCTCCTGAGGTAGTAAAACCAGAAAGAGACAGAGCCATCCCACAGTGACTGTTAGTGACCCACGGAATGTCACATAAATCATGACACAGGGGTCATGACAGACTCCTGGGCTCCTTTGATGGCTTCCTGTAGTTACGTTCACCTGGGTGACCCTGCTATAAACTGCAGAAGTGCTTTTCCAGAGCTCTTTTCTTTATGCCTCAAAACATGAAGTCACAGTGTTCAAAAAAAATGCTTCTTCAAATGTACTGTAAGAGGCCAGTGAGTCCTTCCAGCTCCGCCACTGCGATTTTGCCTAATATTTTATTAAAGTGTATCAAAACTTTATTAAATAGAATATGATTTCTAGACTTGATATATATGGCTTCTAATAAAAGTACAGTCCTCAAAATATCAGTCTTCATCTATATCAACAAAGCGAAAGGCATCCTCAATCTTTGGTTCATTTCACAATATTTTCAATTTTATGCTTTCCTTGCCATGAAAATCTGAAGCGTTAACATGTGCGTATTCTAGATTATCTAGCTGACCACCTGTAACCAACTTCAGCACCACACCTGCTTTATGCCAACACCAAGTTGGTGCTTCTCCTCACAACTTTCATCATCTTCAGGCTAAAGCTGGGCCTGAAGGGGAAAATGATGCGTTCCAGCCACAAGAAGACAAAATGACTTGAAAGCATGCTGTGACTCTGCAGTGGTTTTTAACAGAGAAAGAGGGTGAAAGAATTGTCATGTCTTGACACATGAGCCAAACTTGACCAGAACCAATGCATACCAGAGTCACACTGCACACAGCTCTTTATTTTCAGCAAAAGATTGTCATTCGTTAAATTAGTAAAGCTTAGTAAAGGTTGGTGATTTGGGTTTTTGACTTTTTAAATCTATTTTCTAAATTTGTTTCAACTTGATAATTGTGGAAGATCTGTTAAGTTTAGGGAGTGTACACTGTTTTTAATGTGCAAATCCTTGAGTATTATAATAAAATAATTTAAATATTTTATAATTTAAACTCCAGGAATCGGTGAGAATTTTATTTCCCTAAAAGCACTCTATTTACTACTCAAGTTTGAGAAATAACAGTCTACAGATAGGAAAACGAAGAGAACACAATTCCGCCCCAAAGCGGTCAGAAAACAGGTTTCGGCAATGCCCCACTGGCGCCATCTGGTGGGCACATTCGAACCAGTGCCCACTGGCACCGCCGTACTCCAGGCCCCTCAGAACCAGGGAGCTGAACACGTATTTAAATGCTGTCTACCTTCAATGCGGTGCGGGGCCTCAAGTAAGCACTCAGCACTGCCTGAGAGGTCCTATTTCACACCTTCTCTCTTCAGCCTGCAACACGGTCTCCCCCCACCCTCTCAGCTGGTAACCTGGCTTCTTACTTGCATGAGAAAACAAGCGCTAAGATGGGATCCATCTTACTGGATGGATCTACCAGCACCCCCATCTACCAGCCACCAGCATCCGTACTTTCTGCTCTGCCTTCCTGTCACCTTGGGTGCAGTGTTGCCTCTGCTTATGTTCTGGATCACAGCACCTCTCAGAAAGCCAATACTCTCTACTGTAATTCTCCTGTCTCCTAAGTTATCAACTTCCCTTCCCAGCTGGATCATTACCATCAGCGTACAAATAAGCTGTAATGGCTCCTACCTTAAAAAAGAAATGCAAACCCCGTCTTAACCCCACATCCCTCCATTCCTCTGCTCCTTCAAACAAAACTTCAAGCTGCATGCAGTGGCTGGCTCTATTTCCCCACCCCCATGCTCTCTGGTCCAGGCTTCCCCCTCGTGCTGAAGCTGACGTCACTGCCCTCAGTCTCTGGTTATCCTCCTGGAGCTCTGAGCAGCCTTTGGCACAGCTGAGGACCTCCCCTTAGGGAGGAGGAAGCAGGGCTCCACTTCACCTCCTCAAACATCACATTCTTGCCCCCTCAGACCCCTTTACTGGTGCTATCTCCTTTTTCTGACCTTTCCATCGGCCAGTCCCCAGGCCTGGCCTAACTCTCCCCACCCTCTGCCTCTATCCACCTTTCTGCAGGTCATCTCCTCCACCCCATGGCCTTAAACACAATCTACGGGCTACAATTCTCTATGATCTCAGCCCTCATCTTTCTCCCGAGCTTACGGGTCCGACTGCCTACTCAACATACCCGCTTGGATGGTGAGCTAGGTTGGATTGTCTAAGAGGCATCTCATAATCCAAACTCTCCGTTTTTCCATAAAATCTGTTCGTTGCCCAGTTTTCCCAGTCATGGCTAAAAGGTACCAGTATTGACCTGGTTGCTAGGGCCCCAACCTAGGAATCACCTTTGATTCCCACCCACCCCTCCTTCTCTCCCCTCCACCCTCAGCTCTCCAACACAGGCTGACTCTGACCACTTGCTGCTGCCACCCTGGCTCAGTGCTACTCCCCCCAAAGTGGACACCCGCAATAGCCCCCAAGGGAGCCCCCTGCTCTTACGCTCACCCCACCCACCTCGTTCCTCCAGAGTCCAGCCCAGGCAGACCTCTCCTAATTATGAACTGAGTCCCAACACTCCCATGCCCAAAGCCCCCACTGGCCCTACACGCCTAGCTTACACTCTAAACTGCTCACCTCGGCCTCAAAGCTCTCATTTATCTGGTCCCATCTCCCTCCCCAACATTCCTAGTTATAATGGTCTCCCCTGTTCTCCAGCCTTATCAGCCTTCCTGTGGTTCCTGAAATATGCCACAGTCTGGACCCACCTTCCAGCGAGTGTCTGTGCCCATGTCATTGCAGGGCTGGCATTTCTCATCATTTAGTTCTCAGCTCAAATGTCACCCCCTCTTCTAAATGAGTGTCCCCCATCTCTATTTCATTAACCTGTTCTTATTCTCTTCAGAACACTTAACACTATTTGCAGTTACCATCTTTATTGCTGTCTATCTCCCCACGACAGCGTGTCAGTACGCAAGAACAGAGCCTTCTTTGTCTCTTTACTATTAAACCAAGTACAGAGCAAGTACAAAATGCCTGATCCCATTTGGCGGATGAAGAAACTGAGGCTAAAAATAATCAAGCAATTTGCCCAATGTCACACAGGAATAGAGCCAAGGCCACATCTAGCCAACCCCATATCCCATGCCGTCAGCTTACTGCACTGTACTGCCCCATGTCCAGCTTTGGGGGTTGAAAAAGATGGGCCCCTCCTCCTGATGCAGCCCACACCCCCAGATTTGAATGAGATGAGATAAAAGCTGGCACTGTCCTGGGTTCTTTTGATTTCTATATGTTGGCATCTTCGGTTGCTCTGAAACTTTGGGCATAAACCGAAAGACTAATTATGACTATATTCCTTGAATCATAAATGAAGCAGAGAGAAATCCCAAAGGTACCCAGACGCTGCCCAAGTATGAATGTGCCGCTCTGGCTCCAAAAGGAGGGCTGGGAAGAGTCAGCAATTGAGATCATTTCTACAGGACAGACACACTTCAGAACGAGAATCCAAAGAGCAGGATCTCAAAAAGCTTTTGATCTCATCTAAGCAATTAATTCCATATTTCCAATTTTTTTAATAAGCTTATTTTTTAATAAGCATTTCCTCACTTCCAATTATAATTCCCTACTCCATTGGTTATCATCCTTTTTTTAACCTCCACTGACCAATGCCCAGTTATTTTCATAAAAATAGTCAATGTTGCTGTTCGTAACTTTTGGATAAATAAATGATAGTATCTTTTAAACTCCTTATATCTGGTCATAGCACCAAATAGGATACACAGACATGGGCCTTCCCTGCTGTGGTTATGATCAACTGCTACAGACTAAAAACTATTTTGTAACAACTATGAGAATTAGAAGAGAATATAAACCAACATTCATGGACCACCTACTGTGTGCCAAGGTTGCAGTGCTAGCCTCTCCTACAGCTGACATTTTCTTGAGCACTTGTTATGTGCCAAGCAGCTCAGAAGTATGACCTCATTTAGTCCTCAAATCAATGCCCGTGTCCCAGGGAAAGGATTCTCCCTATTTCACAGACAAGGAAACCGACCATGAGGTTAAGTATCTCGAAGGCAGTGGAAGACCTGACACCTGACCCGGGTCACTTGTCCAAAGTCAGGCCCTTTGACCCTACCACCATCCCGACACCTGGATGGGGCCTGTTTGTTTGGTGACACTGTGAGGAAAACATGCAGTTACAGGAGTCATTTGAATAGATAAGGTGGGTGGTGGAGGTTCCAATTTCAGATAAAATCATCAAAACCACTCATAACACTTTGAGTTAGAGAAAGAAACGAACAGCCATGACAGGTGAGGGTGGTTCTATACGCTGAAGGTCTTCAAAGTCTCACCAGACCTATTGATTTTCGGTCTTCAGAGTGAGAAGGGGATATATGGGTGAGGCCTGGCCAACATCTGGTTGTACGCACCCTCCATAAAACGTGGGTCTGACAGGCCTTTATGGGCATGCACGAGGAGAGGGACTGTCCACTGCACAGTCTCTGACCCTGGAATCCCTGGGCCGGTATAGTCATTAAAAGCTTGCTGGGGGCTTCCCTGGTGACGCAGTGGTTGAGAGTCCGCCTGCCGATGCAGGGGACACGGGTTCGTGCCCCGGTCCAGGAAGATCCCACATGTCGCGGAGCGGCTGAGCCCATGAGCCTTGGCCGCTGAGCCTGCGCGTCCGGAGCCTGTGCTCCGCAACGGGAGAGGCCACAACGGTGAGAGGCCCGCGTACCGCAAAACAAAACAAAACAAAACAAAACAAACCTTGCTGGGAGCCAAGCGCACACACTAAGCCGGTGCTTCCATCAAACGGGGTGATGTAGATATTACGTCTAGTACAGTGCTGCTGCAGATCAGGTGTTCAACAAGCAGAATGTTGGTTGCCCACCCAACCTCCATCTCCTTGTCCTAGGCAACAGAACACTACTCTTGTTTGGGGCGGTGATGTGCCCAGCTAAAGACTACCTTCTCCAGCCTCCCTTGAAGCTAGATGTGGCCGCGTGTTTCAATTCTGGCCAGAGGGATGCAGGCATCAGAGTTGGATGGGACTTCTGCGAAGGCTACTTAAAGGAAGCTGATTCAACTGTACGAGCTGCTTTTGCCTCTCCCCAGCCTCCTCTCTGCTTGCTGAACACACAACACACAGGCACGATAGCTAGAACTGCGAAGCCATTTAGGCGAGCTCGAGGAAGTCATTTAGGAGACCAGCAAGGAAGGTACTTGCTGAGGACGGTGAGTCTAAATTTAAGAGGCTATAGCTTTCTGTTGTCACTGTAGAGTTTTTCTACCAGCCACTGACAGACCACCCTCAAATGTCCTTTACGTGACAAAGAAATAAACGTCCATCCTGTATCAGCCACTTTAGGATATTTTAGGCTAGCAGGTCTCAAACTTAGGTGGCTAGCAAAATCACCTGGGGTACTTGGTAAAAATACAAAGGCTCTAGGCCTATGCTGCTTCAAGGAGCCTGGGTGTCTGGGTGTGCTAGATGATGCTGACACCCACCAAAGTTCGAGAACCACTGCTTTACGCTTTCTGTTCTAAGCGGCCCAATCTGTTCCTACAGTTCCCTTCAAGTGTCATCCCCAACACTGATAACGTGCGGTCAGAAGCAATTTTATAACATCCAGCTTTACTTTATTTCTGATTAAAAGCAGAGATCGCATCTGAATAGGGTGGCCCACAGCCAAGATCATTCTGCATCCACCCTCCCAGGATACGGCAGAAGGTGGTGGGCACGCTGCCCGCCCGTGGCCTGCCTCGACCTGTCCCGCTCCTTGACATGCTGCCTGGGGTAGGGCAGGTGAAAGTGGTCTGGGTGCAGCCGCCAAGCTTTCTCCGTGGAAGTCTTAGTCTGAGCCTTAGCAATATTGTCGTACCCCCTGAGTGGGGTCTCCAGCCCCTCATATTCACTTTCCTTACCTTGATGCAAAAAGGACTGGGTGAGGAACCACCGCTCTCCTGAGTTGCCCCTGATTGCTGCGGCTTTGCTGTCAAGCTCACAAGCTTTCCTAGTGAGGACGAAGACTCCAAGGTCAACGTTAGGATCCACCTCCTCCCATCTACAGGTTACTGGCCCAAAGTCACAGTTTCTCTAAACAGAGTTTTCTGGCCACCTAGCTGTCTGCCCTGCCCAACCAGTAAACTCTTTATCTCAAGTACAAGAGGACAGGCTTGTGCTCTCTCCTTCTCTTTTCTGAAGGACATCACTTTTCCCCTTGTGCTGGTACAGCAATGTCAGGCATGTGGAGTGTGGGAAGAGAAGTTTTCAGACCGCCATCTCAAAGCAAAAAGTGGTCTGGACCCACCAAGACATAAATCTGCACAATTCTTAAAGACTCCATTTGTTGCGTTCAGATAGTAATTATAAAAATGTGACTTTCTATTATCTGGCTCTTTCTTTATATTCAGTTCCTGAGACTTAAAGCAGTCACCCACATCTGCCTGCTCTGGGTAAAAGCAGTTGACAAACAGGCAATGCCCTTTTGGATGCCAGCTACAGAGGGGAGTCCCGCAGACAAAAGAAAGCTCGGATGAATCATTCACCGCACCCTCCCTGTCCCTGGAGGGTCCCTGGCACTAAGTGACCTTAGCCGGAAGACCCTGAGGCCCTAGACTGAGTTGAAGGTAGACCCAGGCCCCTGATAACCTGAAGCCCCAGGGCCTGTGCTGGGGTAGAGCTGCACTCTTTCTTCTCCACTGCAGGTCCACACACACATGGCTGAGAGCCAGGCAGAAGCAGGGAGAGCCCCAGGGCTGCCCCGGACGGAAGCCACCCCTGACACTAAGGACTCACTTCGTGTTTATTTCTGGTAGTGAGTGGAGTTTGAAGAGCTGCCTCCTCCCCCTCGGATGGCGTGGACGGCCGTTGGAGACGATGCTGGGTAGTGTCCAGGGCGGATGGGCTTGGCTGTATCCAACCGACAGAAAAGAGAGAAGAGACATTCAGAAAGGACTTAAACAGCCGCGCCGAGATACCTCCAGGTCACGTGCGAAAACCAAGAGGCACACTTTTTATCGACATTACAATTCTTATCAATCACCAGACCCTCCGATTAGTAGAGTGAGTTAATCCAAGGCACCCAATGTTTAGGGGACAGAGAGACCTTGTGTATCAATTATTTCAATTCTTATCAAGGAAAATTAGAAACAGAGGACTTTCAGTTTTATCTGAGGCAGATCCGTGGGTCCCAATGGGTTCCAACAGCATCTCCCTGAAACTGGATGCAGAATTCTGTCTGTGATGCATTTTAGGGGGAGAGGGTTCACAGTTTTCAGTAGATAGTCCAAGGGTATAAGACCCAATAAATGCAATGAACCACTAGTGTAAGTTATGATCTTAAAACTAGAAACGTGAAGTTGCTGGTTTACATAACATCTGCAATATCTGATGAGAAATAATATTACATGTTATTGGAGATGTTTCCATTTAAAAAAAGAAAAGAAAGAAAGAAAGAAAGAAAGAAAGAAAGAAGCTCTCTAGAGAACATCCTTAAATCCCTTCTACTCTCACGGCACTGTCCCAAGAACTACGACTCAACAGGCACACTCTCATTCTTTGCATGGGTCCAAATCCAGGTCTTGAAGGGGCTGGATGTCCAGGCCCCCTGCACTCACTGATGCCAGGCCTGGCTCTCTCAAGAGTATTTCCAAGGCTGTGCTTGCAAGCAGCTCTCCCTGAGGCTTCTGGCTACACGTAGCTCCTTCGTGGTTCCGCCGGGTGCAGAACAGAAGGGGCCTTCGGGCTTTCCTGAGCAAGCCATATATTTCGGTATTCCGGAGAAAGTATACCTCTGTCTGTTTACAGCCAAACACCTCTGCCTGCAGCCAGGGCTGGCCGCCTTCTCTGCTCAGCTCAATAGCTTTGACGATCACAAGGTCCCCCAGAATCTCTCAGTGTAAGGAAGCGCACGCCTGGCCACCCCATCCTCCCAGGATGGACGCTGGGTGCCGGGAGGAGCCAGGCCGCCCCGCCCAGAGCTACCAGCCAGAGGAGCCCTTGCCTTCTATCAAGGGCCCGGGTGTGGGCACACATACCGATCTGGGCCGAGTGGGCCCTCCTGGCCATGTTCTTGGCTCGCACAGCCTCCTTGATGCGGTCCACCTCCTGCTGGTAGCGCTTGCGGTCCCGCATGGCGTTCTCCTTGGCCTCCTTCAGCGCACTCTCCAGTGCCTTGACGCGCTCGGCTGTGGCACGCAGGCGCTTCTCCAGCTTGGGCAGCTCACAGCGCAGGTCTGCGTTGTCCCGGACCAGCTGCGGCGGGAGGGAGAGGTGGGGAGTTACGGGGCGTCGGGGTGGGCAGACGCACTGCGGGGGCTGAGAAGGTGACAGGAGAGCAGCTAGAACCACCACCCGCGCGTCCCACCAGGGCCGCCTTGGAGAGTCCGTAAGACCATAAACGGTGGGACCAACGGGAATAAAAATCCCATACCCTGAGGCTCCAATTTGCTAAACACAGGATTCACGGGTACGAGAAAGCGGGGAGGGGTGTGCGATAGAATCAAAAGCCATTTCCAGCTGTAGGAAACTTTCAGGCGTGGGTGGGATTTACTGCCTCTTTTGTTTGAGGGGTGAGGGGGGGACTTGCCAGAGAAAACTGACTACTTGGACATTGGCATGTGAAAGATAAGAAATGCGAAGCCAGTTCAGACACGCTCAGTGAAGGGCATTCATGTTCTAGAGCTCTCTGAAGGCCTCCTTCCAAGCCAGGACACGTTGTCTACACCAGCACCGGGTTTGGACCCCACATTGCAACATATCCAGAGGCTAACGGGTAACTCAGGGATACTGCTCATTCTTTCATTACCTAAGACCCTCAGTTAAGAAGGAACAAGCTAGCCCTGGGTTAAGAATGCGCTCAAGAGCCATATCTGTTACTGCCTGGCCATCTGACCAGGTGTGAGTCACTCAACCACTCTAAGTCTACAGGCCACATAAATAGGATCATTGTGGGAATCCAAATGGATCAGGAAAAGTTTTGAGAATCTTAAGTGCTAAACAAAGGCTGAACTACTGCTGGGTCTCCACCTGTGTTTCTTTACTCCTGTATCCCCACCCAGCACCAGCTCCAGTGCCCGGCAGAGAGTAGGTGTTTAATAAATATTCATTGAATTCATGAATAAAATAATTAATGAATTTCAGAGCTCTATTTCAAGTTCCCTGGTAGTTTCTGCTTTTCTATTTCTCATCAACAATTTGCTTGAGTGACTTCAACCATGTTGAATCTGTCATCCTCCCTTTGGGGAAAAACGCCATCATCAGTAATGTTGAAGAGGATGTAACAAGTCAAAGAGAAATGACATCCCCTCAGCCACGGGGTCCAAAATGTTGGACCATTTTTATCAGATCCCAAATCTTGAGGATTTAGGAAAAACCGTCATGAACATTCCAGCATTTAAATAGAAAGGAGACAAATAACCTGCCTAAGTCACCGGTAGGTTTGGACACTGTCACTCTGTCACTCTAGACAAACTCCAGGGTGTTTCAGGAACCTGAGAGGATGCCCAAGAAATAGGGCGACAGTGCAGAGAGGGGGTTGGTTCCAGCACCAACGCTCCCACGTGTGGGATGAAGCCAGTGGCTTCCTCGCCCAGTCTGTTTCCTCATCTATAAAAAGAGGGAGCCTGACACAGCTCGGTGGCATCCACTTTGCATTCCACAGAGGGTCCTGAAAAGCATCACGGGAGACACTGAGGCCAGCTGGGGTTGGAGGCTGGGATGGGAGGCAGGATGAAAAGGCACGACTGAACGCTCTGCTCCCCAAGCCCCAGAGAGCTCACACTCAATTCCTTATATTTGGCTTCCATCAAGAAAGTATTTTAGGACTTCCCTGGTGGTCCAGTGGTTAAGACTCTGCGTTTCCACTGCAGGGGTGAGGGTTCGATCCTTGGTCGGGGAACTAAGATCCCGCGTGCCAGGCAGCAGGACCAAAAAATAAAATTTAAAAAAAAGAAGGTATTTTCTATACAAGGGAAGTCACTGAAGACTAAAAGAGTGCCAGGTCCCTTCCAGCACTGATGTTCCCTAGTGATGTACTGTCCTTTTACCTTCTGTATCAGAGTCACCTCCCTCACTACGGCTGAATCCAGCGGGGCTTCTCTGCAGGAGAGAAAGAGAAGCAGGAGGAAGGTGACGCAACTCTCCTACCTGTTTGTGGACCTTAGTGAGCTGCTCCAGGTTATTCTCCAGGAAGGAAATTTTCTGCTTCTGGGCAGCGCTGCCTCCTCCATCGTCGCTGTCCAGCTCTACACTCTGCATCAACACCGAGGGGTCAGCGGGACAGGCCTCCACACTGCCCACCCCCAGTCCCAACACCATGTGGATGAGCCATTCGAAAGAAAACCCCCAATCTTACTAAAGGTTATTCTGAAAGTGAAAATGAAGAGTGGTCCTAAAAGTTTAGACTCGACCTTCCTCCCAATTAATTTCCTTGATCGGTATCAAAAGTGTTCTTCCTTTGGACAGCTGACAAAAAAACTTCAAATCTTTTTTTGAGGGATTCAGATTAGATTCAGCTCTCTTTGTGAAACAGACCTCTCCCTGGCATGCAGGTAAATAGAGGCTTTTCTTTTCAAAAGGGAGTGTTCCAAAACTCATTAAGAAGAGCTAGTGTGAAAACATAAGCCCAACAGGACAGGAATAAAGTCACAGACGTAGAGAATGGACTTGAGGACACGGGGAGGGGGAAGGGGAAGCTGGGACGAAGTGAGAGAGTGGCATGGACATACATATACTACCAAATGTAAAACAGATAGCTAGTGGGAAGCAGACGCATAGCACAGGGAGATCAGCTCGGTGCTTTGTGACCACCTAGAGGGGTGGGAGAGGGAGGGTGGGAGGGAGGGAGATGCAAGAGGGAGGGGATATGGGGATGTATGTATACGTATAGCTGATTCACTTTGTTATACAGCAGCAACTAACACGACAACGTAAAGCAATTATACTCCAATAAAGATGTTAGAAAAAGAAACAACATAAGCTCAAGACCCAAGTTTCATTTCAAACATCACAAGTGAGATAACAAGTAACCAAGCTGTGGGAAAGTGTCTGTGGTCCCACTGGGAAGTCTCAATGGCCTCTGCTTGTCCCTTCAGCTTCCAATTCCATGAAATTACTTAATGAATCCATCTCAGACTAGTCACGGCATCTGCGTGCTGTGCTGGATCAACTCTCGAAATTTATCAGGTCTTGATAAAAACACTGTTTGATTGATAAAAACACTGTCCTCCCAGCACTGCCACACTGAGTGGCCAGATAAGTTGGGAAATACATGTAGAAACACATCCTGGAGTCCAAAAATGGCAAAGCACGCTTGCTTTGTCTCATTATAGAAGAGATCATCACCCTTCTCTTTCTGAGACGTGATGTCTATATGAGCATCTCAAACCTGTCTCTTTGATCTAAATCCGGGGTTCTCAAACCCAGAAGAGGATTTGTTAAAACTCAGATTGCTGGGCCCTACCCTCGTCTCTGAGTCAGTGGATCCAGGGTGGGTCTGAGAATTTGCACCTCTAGCAAGTTCCCAGGTGACGTTAGTGCTGCTGGCCAGGTGGCCACACTTTGAGAACCACTGGTCTAGGAATAGGCTCTCCCTAGAGTTTTATATCGTGAAGTCAGGGAAGTCTGATCTCAAGCTTTGCGCCCTCCTCGGAACACCTCCTCCCTCCGACTGAGCCTTTTTGGTTCTTGTCATAACCTCTCTAGTCTCTGTCTCCATCACCTCTGCTCTGGCCTCTCTCTCCTCCCTGGTCCGGGTCCTCCAGTCATTTCTATTTTGATGATGGTGATCACTACCTACCTGCCTGAACAGTGCCACCTTGAAACCTCCCATCATTCTCCACCCTCTTTCCTTGTGTTTATTTCCAGGCTTCCAAGCTCACTAGAACCGTGCTGTCAGGTGCCACGACAAATCCGTGCTCTGACCCTCAGCTGGACACTCCCACACTGCTCAGCAACCTTTTGTTCGTCCCCAGCAAACCCCCCACAGCTGCCTGAGCCTCCTCTAGTCTCTGTGGGCTTCCCATTCTCTTCCTTCTTCTGCACATTAACTGAGAGGGTCCAAGTCTTCAGATGCATCTCTTCCCGGTGTCATATATTTCCCTACGAATGTCTCCATCTTGGCTTCTCCACGTCTCCTCTCTGGGAAAGTGGGCCCTTTCCATCTACCAAGCCTAATACTTTCCCCTATACTGTCAATTCTGTCTTCTCAGATCCGACTCCATCAGTCACCTCCTCTTTTTTTATAATATATTTCATCCCTTTTCCTTGGGTCCTTCACACAGACCCCCATGCACACACTTTTCTTAAATATACCTTCCGTCCATCCTGTCACACCTCTGGGTATGCCCACTGCCCCTCATCCATCACTTTCAAATATCTTTAAAGCGTAGCCCCCTTGCTGTTTACCCCTCCCCCTCCCCCCTCCCGAAACCTCTGCTAGCTGCTCTGGGGGTTCACCGTTCAGTGACTCCCAAGATCACTGTCACTGTGTGTGGCACAAGGACCAAAGAAGCTCAGACTCAGGAGTCACACAGACCTGGATTACAATCCCATCTCTGGCTCTCCCCAGCTGCGTGATCTCGGGAGGTCACGTAACCTCTGAGCCCACCTCCACAGCTGCAAAACAGAACACTAAGAACCACTTACATGGCTCCTGGGGAGAGCAAACAAGACGCCGGATGTTAAAGTGCTTCGTACACTCTGACCTGGCCCCTCATGGCCTCTTAACAAGCAAAGATGAGGCTCTAGCCCCTGACTTCCACGTTCCTGACATCGTTCACCAGGCTTCAGGGCCACGCTGTCTGATGAGACCCCTCTGGGTTTTCCCTGCATCACTCAGAGGTTTTCACACTGTGGCCAGATAAATATGTGTTCGTTTGAAAGGATACTGGGTTGGCCAAAAGAGTTCGCTCGGGTTTTTCCATAAAATGTTACAGGAAAAACCCAAATGAACTTCTCCGGCCAACCCAATAACTTCCTTTTACTAAGGAGGAAAAATCAGATGGAAAAATGTTCCCGAGTATTTTTTCCCCCTCCAGCACATTCTTTTAATCACACTCTCTGGCATGAAGCGATTAATGTTTAAGCACAACCAGCCCCGATTTAAGCAAGTGGTACTTCAATTGAAAATGATTCGTTCTGGCCAACTTTTCTTCTCAGTCCCATTCACACAAACTAGAACTCACTTTTTTAACCCGGGCGGTCAGATCCTGGACGAAGAGTTTACGGAGGTTGTGCAGAGTCTGTAGCTCTCGAGACTGGAAGAGAAGATTGTTAAAATGCCACTTAAATGAGGGAACACGCTGAATTTATGACACAGCTGGCACCAGACCATCAACCCCAGACAGCTCCATAAGGCTCTGTAAGCCAACCATCGAGGCCATGGGGCTCACCACGTCCTCCGACCTGCCCACCACTCATATCCTCCTCCTCCACCTGGCATCTTCCCACGGGCACCCCAAGGTTCAGAGACTGGGACTCAAACAATGAAGTGTAAACTAGAACAAAGCCTGCTCGTTTGCTGTGTTTTAAATAGAACCTTTTCTCCCCTTCAACCACAAAAATTCAAAAGTTTTCTCATAAAAATTCCTGGAGGGCTGTGTTGTACCAGAATGGACTCTTTTTTTCCTCTAACTTATTGTGTACATGTTATACAAAATGCTAACAAATTTAAATGAAAAGTTAGCCACAGTTTCTCCCACCCTGACTGACCGACATTTTTCATGTTTCCACACCCCTCTGGCCGTGGTCCATATGCTCCTTTGCTTTACATCACTGAGCCTATGGACTTTCCACCTGGGTGACCCTGGGCAACTTATCTAACCTTTCTGTGCCTCAGCTTTCTCATTTGTAACATGAGGATAAAAATAGTAGTCGCCTCATAGTTGCTGTTATCAAGCTTCATTGAGATGATCCTTATAAACTCTTACAACCATTTCTGGCACATAGTAAGCATTCAATAAATATTAGCTAGTATTAACGTATTGATGCATCATATTTGACAGACATTTCTTCATTAGACTTTTATTGCTCCCTTTGGTTGTTGTTATAACTTTCATGAAATTAACTTCTTGGGAGCATTTTTTTCCTTCATTTCGGAGTCTTTTCTACTAATGAACCCTTAGGAATTAGACTGCTAAGACAAAGGTCTAAGTCAAATCTGGTGACCTCTGTTTAACAAAATCAGAAAACCAAAATATTTCCTTCCATTTAAGTCTCTGTGTATTTACCACAGGCCATACGACTAGTTCCCTTAAAAATATTTTCCCATAAGGAGAGAAATACACTTGCATTTATGTTTTCCAGTTTGTCTAAATTGACCTACTCTAACACAGAATGTCAAGGGATGGAGCGCATACAAGCTCACAGAAAAAAGGAAGAAACAGGCTCTAAAGCCATGGAAATAATAAGTTTCTTGAATAAAGGTTCTATGTTAATTTAAGGTCAAATTACTGGCTCCAATTCCATAATTGAGTTGAAATAAAAAGCACCTGAAGTCAATTGATTCCTCAGATGAGGCAAATTACTTTCTGCAGGAGGCCAAGCAGGCCTGCCGTTAGGAACGCCGTGCACGCGGTGCGCGCCCAGAGCTGAGCCACCGGCCGGCAGGTGCAGGGGGGCTGCTCCGAGCTCTCAGTAATGTAGCTGTGCTGCCTGTGCCCCTGCCCGAGGGAGCTCGGCCTCGGCCCCCTGCTCTGCGAGCTCTCTCTCCCACTTCAGGGATTTCATTACTGATTGAACTATAATCACAGTAAATACTTTCCATGAAAAATGCCACCACCCTGCAGGGACATGAGAAGAGAAGACCCGGGTGTCTTGTCAAAGGGCCAGGCGATTCTTCCAGGCCGAGCACCAAATAATCCAGAGTCCGGAGTTTGGCGACTTTCTCTCATTACTGTTTGTTTTTAGGTAACTTGAATAAGCAGTTTAGGAGGGGCAGTTCAAGACCTTGGAAACAGTTGATAAGTTGCACATGAATGCCTGCGTAACCCCATTTTGGCTTCCTGGGGCAATGAATTTTCCTCCATCGTATCCATTATCATTCCTTCACCCACCCCGATTCCCTTCCCTTGTGAAGTAAGTCATAAGCCTTTCCTGGCACGGACGCCGCCCTCTGTGTAAAAGCTCAGGGCTCAGCTTCCTGTCACAGGGGACAGCGAGGGTGTGACCAGAGAGGTGGGGACACAAGGCCCATCAACGCAGCAGGAGGAGAGGTCCAGCCCCAGAGCCCACACAAAGTGTCCTATTAAAGCCAGATGGCTTCCCGGGACCCCAGAGACGTCCCCACTGGCTGGTTGGCCTTTCCCAACATCGCCCCCCGGAGTGGGCTTCACAGACCCCAACCCCTGGGTGGCAGGCCCCACCCCGGCCCTGTCCAGACAGTCCAGGAGGCAGTGCAGGCCTAGAGCTAAGGGGGGCTCAGGAAGGGTCAGCCAAGGACAGCAGGCCTGCCCTTGAGGAACACTGACAGCTTGGGGAGGATGTGATGGAAGGATAAGTAAAAACACCCACGTCTGGAATGGCACAGACCGTGGGGCTCCAGTTTGGGAATTGAAAGCGTGTGTGTGCGTGATGTGTGTGGATGGGCAGTGAGGGCTGCAGAGGGAATGTGGGAGGCTGTGTCAGTGGGTCTGTCCACGTGTGAGGGACCAACTGTGTTGTGTGAGCATGTGTGTGTGGTAGGGGGACCGGGGAGAATGGATGTGAGGGTGGGAACATAGGTGAGTGGGCTCGGGGGTGGGGGGAGGTGGGGGAGGGAGAACCAGTGGAGGAGGCTAGTGAGGAAAATGTGTTGTTAAAAATGTGTTCAGTGGACTTTCCTGGTGGCGCAGTGGTTAAGAATCCGCCTGCCAGTGCAGGGGACACGGGTTCAAGCCCTGGTCCGGGAAGATCCCACATGCCGTGGAACAACTAGGTCTGTGAGCCACAACTACTGAGCCTGCACTCTAGAGCCTGTGTGCCACAACTGCTGAAGCCTGTGTGCCTGGAGCCCATGCTCTGTAACAAGAGAGGCACCGCCACGAGAAGCCTGTGCACTGCGGTGAGGAGTGGCCCCCGCTCGCTGCAACTAGAGAAATCCACGTGCAGCAACGAAGATCCAACACAGCCCAAAATATAAATAAATAAATAAATAAATAAATAAGAATGTATTCAGTGGACTTCCCTGGAGGTCCAGTGATTAGGGCTCCGTGCTTCCACTGCAGGGGGCATGGGTTCGATCCCTGGTCAGGGAACTAAGATTCTACAAGCCGCTCAGTGAGGCCAAAACAAAACAAAACAAAACAAAAAAACATTCAAAAGGGCAAAAGAACATGCTCATGAGTGAGTGTGAAAGACAGAAAGCTTGTGAGTCTGGGAGAGAGTCAGCACGTGGGGTGAGTATGTGTGAGCGGACGTGATGGAGGGTGTGAGAGTGAATGAGCAAAAGTGTGAGTGTGCCGGTGAGAAAGTGTGGATGGTCACTAAGGAGTGTGAATGTGTGTGTCAGCATGTTATGGGGTGTGCTGGGTGAGTGTGTAAGAATTTGTGAGTGGATGAACACAGGCGTGAGAATGTGAACGTGAGGGCCTGTGGGTGTGAGGGTGTGTGAAGATGTGTGTGTGAGAAAGAATAAGTGATTGTGCCCGAGTGTGGGTGAGGCCGTGAGAGAGAGAGGGGTGAAGAGTGAGCTTCTGGGTGTGGGCATGGAAGGTGTGTATGCTGCGTGAGAGTGTGCATGAGAGAGTGCAAGGGTGTAAAGGAAGAAAAGGTACTGAAATATTGATCTCTGGCTGGTGGGAATACAGTGACATTTTACTGTGCAATATATTTCTGAGTTGTTATAATTGCCTATGATTGTGGGTATCACTTCTCCAGGAGAACAGACGTGGAGGAAGCAACTTCATGGCTTCATTTCCGTTTCCCCTCCAGCCGCCCTGCCCACCGTCTTCTCCACCAGGCTCAAAAGGCCCAACTTCCTGTGAACAGTCATCCTACTTCTGTCCTGAACGGCTTGAGCCCTCCGAGCCCACACCTGGCTTTGAGGAGCAGCTAACACTGGCCCAGGGGCCAGAGTGCAGCCTCGGGTCCAGCCCTGATCAACCACTTGCCTCCAGTCTGGGGTCACCGAGTTCATGGATTCAGGCTCAGTCCCACATAAATTGACATGACGTGGGAATGAAATCAAAATGCATGACTGTATCTAAACAACAGTTTCTCTCTGTTGTCATGTCATGTGAAATGACTCGACATGTTTTCACCAAATTGAGAGACTATTTGGGGTGTCTGTCTTCAAACACAGGCTGTGTGGCATTTTGAAGGGCTCTTGAGAGCCCTCGGAGCCAGGCAGCTACCCCCCGGGGCAACTGAGACAGAAGTTGACCAGAGGACACAAACCCAATGAAAGGACAGAGAAAACTAACCAGGATCTCAGATGGTGAGCCCTTCTTCCAAAGGGAAGTCGATCTGTCACTCTTCTGCCCCAAACCCTGCAGGTCCCAAGGCCCTACCTGGCCTGCACCTCCTCTGGCCTTGACCTCTCTGTGCCTACCTCCTGCCCTCCCCCCTTCTCTCGGTCACATACACATTGATCTCCCTGTTGTACCCCAACATGCCTGCCATGGGCTGACCTCAGGGCCTTGGCACTGGCTGTTGCCTCTCCTGGAAGGCTCCTCCCCCGGACATCCCCATGGCTCCTTCTTGTACCTGCTTCAAGTTCCTGCTCAAATGTCACCTTCCAGTGGGGCCACCCCAAACCAGTACCCCTGCACTTTCTATAACCATCTAATGGAGGTCATGATCTACATCCTTATTTCTCACTGTCTGTCTCCCCCAGGTGAAAGACAGCTTCACAAGGGCCAGCATCTTAACTCTGTTTTGTACTGATGCAACTCAAGCACCTAAAAGCATGCCAGCCCTCAGTAGGTGATCAATAAATATCCATTGATTGTTGCATGGAAGTAAGTCACAACATACAGAGGCTGTAAAATTGCAGGCACTGATTTGAGTTTAAATCTCAGTCAGGGCTCCATGGTTACAGTCTTAAGGATGGATGGATGGATGGATGGATGGATGGTTAGTCACTCTGTTAAGACCAGGAGAATAAGTTCTACAGCTCTCATGTTTCCGTAGGAAGTTTTATGTTTAAAATGATATTCAAGAAAGGCATGCACAAATAAAATTTTAGAGGAAACAAATTCAAAAGATAATAAACCAATCTGGTCTTTTGAGACTAAAATGAGTTGGGAAACATGTCAACATACCACTGTCTCCTCCAGCCCTTTGAGGTCCTCTCTGGCTTGTTCTCTTTTATCATTGAGCAATCTAAAAAACAGAAAGGAACTGTGAACCACCAGAGGGGCATCAGAGATTCTCACAGATACCATCTGCATCTGCAGATAAGTCAGCAAAACAAACCAACTCACCCAAATGGCCATGGTCTGTTTTTAAATTGGCCTGACCTAACCTGAATATTAGGGTATCTGAATCACCAAAGTAGACTTTGTAAGACTTTGCAGGGCGGTGGGGGGACTTCCCTGGCAGTCCAGTGGTTAAGACTCTGCGTTTCCACTGCAGGGGGCATGGGTCCAGCCCCTGGTCCCTGGTCAGGGAACTAAGATCCCGCGTGCCGTGCAGTTGGCCCAAAAAAAAAAAAAAAAAAAAAAAAAAAAAACAACTTTGAGAGGATGAGAGAAAACAGAGGAAATATTTAAAGCACACTCACAAGAGTTTTTCCAGTTTCATTTCTCTCTCTTGGTCCTCTATTTTCAGCTTGCTATAATCAGAACTGAGCTTCTCCTGCTGCAGTTGCAGTTTCTGATTCAAACTGAAATGGAGAGGAAAAAGCAATACATTCCACATCAGCCTGAAATTCTGAGTCATGCTGCTAAAGACGTGGTTCTGTTCTAACCCCATCAGCCCTGTGCAATAAAGGCGGCAATTCTGGAAGATTTGGAGGGATCAGAGAACCACCTCACAGCTTCCTCCCTGCCCAAGTGAAAATGAAATTTCTGGGAACATCTAAGAGGCATGAAACATAAGGCTTTAATAATGTATTTATAGTTGGCTTGCGCAAGAGCTTTGGGAGGGAAAATAATGAGATGGGAAAGGGGCCGATATTTTAAAACAGAAAAACAGCCCAGTAAGAATTCTGCTTTTCTGCCCTACAGATGGTACATACGCACTCCCAGAACCTTATTTGGCCACTTTGACCTTCCCTTCCTCTCTGGTCTGATGCTCCAAAAACATCCCCTAAATCCAAATCCCTAGCTGACATAGGGACAGTTCTGTTCTGTGAAGTCTTGGGGGTGAAAGGGGGCAGTGGTCAGAGAGGGGAAACACAAAGAAAGTCCAGGGGCTGTTGCAAAAAAGAAACTCACCATCCGGTTGGGGGTATTTGGTCACCATTTATATCAGCCCGGTCCTTATAAAACCTTTCATAGGGCCATGCCTACACGCC
>NW_006781329.1:52472-54449 GCF_000442215.2 Lipotes vexillifer
TACACGACTGTAGACAACAGCTTATACACTCTCTGAAGGAAAACCCATGTGAAACGCAAAGGCCAAGGAAATGTCCCCACTTGTCAACTCACTCAGAGACCCTCCATCTCTCTCACCTTCCTTCCCTCCCCTCCCCTTCCAGTTGAACAATCTGAGGGTGATTCATCAGCATAACAAATAAGTCACACTTAAAGGGGAAAGGTCGACATAAGTGGGAGCATGGGGGTGGACCAAAAGAAGGGGAGAGGCGATGCTAAGTGCTTTCCTAGGTAGACTGTGCACAGAGCCCCATCACATCATTTACATTTTTGCTTTTAAAATGCAAATGTGCTGTGTGAGTAGCTCACGGACATTGAGAGAGAATTAAACTCCAACTCCAGTTTGATTCCTGTTTAGCAGTGTGACCCTAAGTAAATCATTTAATCTTGCTTCCCATCTAGAAATGTTTCTTCATCTATAGAAACAGAGAGGAGGGAACCTTTAGTCTGGACCTGGGGTGGCGGGGAGGAGGAAGACAGGGGAGGAGGGTGTCAGGTGGGTGGAAGTGTATTTCAATACAATTGGTTTTCTTTGTTTTCCTATGTCTTTAATTTGGGGCATTTAAACACAGCCTGGGGACTTGTGTTGATGAGGCGGGAAAGTGAGAGGAGTGGGGAGGGGTAATTATTGAGCAGGGGGCTCTTCAGCAGCTACAACAGGAGAATGGCCTTGAGACCAGCTGCAATGCCCTCGAGCACAGACAGACACACAACAGTACGGGTCCCTAAGGAGTGTGCCCCTGCCAGCAGGTGGCTCTGGGGCGTGCAAGTGTTCAGGTGTGTGTTGGGCTGAGGCAGCGGGAGCTGACTGTCTTCTCTGGAGCATTTCATAACCTATCAGAAACCCTGAATCAGAACCAATTCAGGTTTTTGGGGGGTCTTTTTCATCCTCTCATAGGAACAGCATCCCCACCTTCTGAGGTATGTGTCTGCCCAGCTGAATCACCAACATGCCCCTGCTCCGCGGGGACCAGGCAGGGCAGCTGGACCCGCCTGCCACCTGCCCACCACAGCCCCCAGAGGCTAGGCTCCAGATGGGGAACAGACCGCAGAAGCATCAGATACAGCTCGCTGAAGCACCAGGGCAGAGCCCAGGGTCCATGGGGCGGGGAAAGCAGAGACCTCCAGGCTGGCCCAGGGGCCGTGTCTGCCCCAACGCCCCACGAGCCCCCAGGCCAACTCACTCCCGAATCTCATCGATGATTTTCTGCTTCTCCTCGATTTCATCTCGGAGTCTGGACAGCTGCTTCTGATGAGCTTCCCGGTGGCTCTCCATCTGCTGCTCCAGCGCCTTCTGCAACCCAGGCCGGGAGAAATGTATCAGCCGCTCGTTGGCTCTCAGCCGGCTCTGTGACAAAGCCTTTGTTCGCTACCTCCTACCCCATATCCCTCAGCTGTCATATCCCCAAACCGGGGCCCTCAGAACCCACCGTGCTTTACAGGGACAACAAAACTCAAGGATCTGTTATAAAACTGAGTGGTCCCTACGGGCAAATTAGCCCATTCCATGAGTAAAGGGTCTCCCCCTGACCTTCTGTAGCTCATCTGAGCCACATGGCTTCTCTCGCCAGGTCAGTCAGAGGGCATGGACCTCTTACCACCTGGGTGACCTCAGACAAGCCATGGAACCTGTGGGAGTTGCACTTCCTCACCGTAAAATGTAGAGAATTCCCCGGCCCTGCCCACAGCATGGATTTACAGTGATAGTCAAAGGAGACATTTCCACCAAAGTGATGCAGACCCAGGAGAGGGGTTTGCCTAAAGCTAAACAAAAGTTCCACATTTTCTCCTATCTCATTGTATTCACCTAAAAATCTTATTTCCCAATCATCTTTCCCAATTTCCTTTCCTGTTTAAAATGGGCTTCCCTGGAGGTGCAGTGGTTGAGAGTCCGCCTGCCGATGCAGGGGACACGGGTTCGTGACCCGGTCCGGGAAGA
>NW_006781329.1:54735-84977 GCF_000442215.2 Lipotes vexillifer
AAAAAAAAAAAAAAAAAAAAAAAAAAAAAAATGTGACCAAAAATAAAGATCTCTACGTTTAAGATGAAAACTCAAATTTGGGCTGTTTCCTTAAAAGATAGAGGGGAGAGATGTTTCCTTCTATTCAAAGAAGCGGCGACCATTTCTGCAGAAGTTCTGCCGAGTGGCCCCATGCAGTGACTGGAAGGTGTGCTCTCTCCTTCCTGGTCATGAACGGGAAGAGAAATGTACCAACACAACACAACACAACTACTATCTACAGACACCTCGGGATTCCTGGACACCTCCACCTCCATCTCATTGCTAAGCCCAGCCACACTCTGCGAGCAGCTCTGATGCCCAGCCCAAGTCCCAACCCGCCTCCCTCCTACCCTGCCACACACATCTCTGAAGGAGTTGGATTTTCCTGGATCAAGGAAATCCAGTCCAAACACGGGCTGGGCTTCTGGGAGGGGCTGCGTACACACCTTCATTTCCTCAGCATCCTGCAGCCGGGTCAGATGTTCCTTTTCTTTATCCTGGAAGCTGACTTCATGCATTTTTTCTGTTTTGAATTTTAAACGATGATTTAAGATTTAACTGGCAGGACTCACATCCAAAAGTAAAAATTAGAAAACGAAAAAAGAATGGGGTGGGTGAAACATCAGCTTATCTTACCAATTACAACCATGGTATAAAGGAACATGCCTCTGAAGGAGGACTTCTGGCTTTTTAAATCAAGGCTGATCTCTCCTGGGAGATTATCGAAGTCCTTCGGGGACAGTGGCGATTGGAGGGGAAGTGCTAACTTGGAGTGGTCACGCTGCAGCTGACCTAGCTGTCACCTCACGCCTCGGAGGACTGGTTCCCCGCCAGGCCTGGTGAGCTACTCCTGGGCAGCACACATAAACGTGCTTTGTCAATGATAATGCACTCTGCGAATATTAGTGGTGTTTGGATTCGTGCCACTATTAGAGTTTCGTAAAGAGCTAATTTACCTCCCATGGTATTCTCTAAGAATCTGGAGCAGGAAAACAACCTAAGGATAGGCACAAAGAAAAGAGAAATATAAAATAACACTCTCCAGACTAAACAGGAAGGCCACGCCTCGTACTGGGGGCAGGGCTGTTATGTGGCACACCTCTGGGAGGGAGGGACCAGTCCCATCCTATTCTTGGTCAGTGGCCCTCCCTGAGCACAGCTGGCAATGAGCAGCCCGAGGTGGAGGGAGCAAAAGCGTTTCGGACAGTGACACTCAAGTCACTAAGTATCCTCTCTAGTCTGTTTCACTTTATTTCAGCTCTTCTTGCTTTGATTCCGTTTCCACTCAGTGGCACCACTGCAGAAGCCATTTAGCAGAGGGAAAAGTTCTTTCCCATGTCAAGTTTTGGGCGGAGCATTCTGTTCCTAACACCCCTTATGACATAAAGAAAACCTTACAAGGTCAAAGCGGGGGTGAGTGTGCTCTCTTTCATCGTTAATTTACCTTGGCATTTGAAGCAGAATGTATTTCCTGAGCAAATGACTATACAACAATAAAGGACATTAAAAAGGGTAGCATCATCGCCAATCCTATTACCCTATCAAAACCATTTCCTTTCAAATATTAATTTACAGGCCTTGGAACATAAGCATCTATTGATTTTTCAATGTTATAACCACAGTAAAGATGAAATTACATGTTATGATGTTTAATCTAATGCACTGTAAGCACTGCTGCACGGCCTTCATGTACTCATCTCCAAGATGAAAAAAATTGTTCTTTTAAACAACATACCATAGTTCATATAACTGTTGGACATTTAGGTGGCTTCCTTTCCTTTTCTTTTTCACTAATATAAGTAATTCTGCAATGAATATATGAGATTTGAGGAGCAAAAGGTATGAGAAGTGTTGGAATTATTAATATGTATTTTCAAAATGCTTTCCAAAGGGACTCTACCAGTTTTCGTTGCAACTCATAATATGATCTGTGTGTTCCCGTTTCACCACAACACCTACATTCTTAATCCTGTTCTGGTTTCTACATTTCTAGTCATTTCTCTCAAATCTCTTCTATTTATTCACATTTATTGAGTGCTTCCTATGTGTTGGGCACTTCACTCCTCAAAGGGGGTCAGGAGACTGCCTGGCAAAGGAAGAGCTTGTTCAAAGGATGGGGGATGGTGCTTCCCTGGTGGCGCAGTGGTTGAGGGTCCGCCTGCCGATGCAGGGGACGCGGGTTCATGCCCCGGTCCGGGAGGATCCCAACGTGCCGCGGAGCGGCTGGGTCCGTGAGCCATGGCCGCTGGGCCTGCGTGTCCGGAGCCTCTGCTCCGCAACGGGAGAGGCCACAGCAGTGAGAGGCCCACGTACCGCAAAAAAAAAAAAAAAAAAAGGATGGGGGATGCAGGTAAGCCATGGGTGCAAGTTCAGGCTTTATATTAAGCACAACAGGACACCAGGGAAGGGTCAGAGGCCTGGGGTTGGACACGAGGTAGAGCTTGATTTTGGAATCCTCCTTTGGAATACAGCACAGTGGTCAGCCTAGAGCAGGCTGGAGATGAGCTCCTCGGTAGATGGATGTGGCCACAATTCTTAACTAGGATTAAGGACAGCGACAGTGAAGACGGAGAAGGGCAGAACCAGAGGAGCCCCTGGCAGGTCGAATGGACAGGCCTTGGGGACAGACTGGACGCAGGAGGTAAAGAAGGGAGAGGATTCTGACTTGGGCAGCAGGGTGGACTGAGGGAAAATGGGAAGAGGAGCAGATATGGGGTGGGGGCAGTCTTCTAGACGTTTCTCTCCCCTCCCCCCCTGCCCAATTATGCCATTGTTTTCAGTAGACCTAGAAATGCTTTAATCGAGCAAAATTAAACATCATGAGTCCAGCCAACTAGAGAGTGTCTGATTTAGGCTGAGAGTCAGACACCTGCAAAGTGGTCAGTTACTCACCCTGGGCTCGGAGCTTGGCCAGCTCTTCACTGAGCGAGTCTTGGGACTCTTCCAGCTGCCTCCTCTTCTGCTCCATGTTCTGCATGTAGTCTGTCAGGGATTTGATCTTGGCTTCATGCTTTAAACAAGCGAACAGATAAAAGGGAGCTGTGAATGACTAGCAAGTGGCCATCCTGGCTCGCCCGGGACTGTCTGATGGGACAACGCAAGAGAGGAGGAGTTCTTGAGTCCTTTTTTTGAGCCCCAGCACCCAAATGGTGCATATTCTACCCTCTGTTTGGGATCTGTCCTTTTTCTTCCATGTGCTTCTCTGCTTCGTTCCCCACAGACCCACTCACGGCCGTGCCCTTCCTCACTGTCCTCTTAAGTGAGATACCAAAGCCCAAGCTGCTTTTCCTCCTTACAGAAAACAGAGTGTGCCGGAGAGAAAGGGACTGGGAAAATGTCAAGGCTGAGGGCTTCGTTCTTTGAAACTGCACCTCTGGATTTCTTCTTTGGAACTCAAATATTATGTCTTTTCTTTTTCTGTCTCTCAAACACACCAATTCCTGTCTCGGGGACTTTGCATTTACATTTTCCTCTCCCTAGGAAGCTCTCCCCAGCACCCTCCCAGACATGGTCCTGGCTGGAGCCTTATCACTCAGGCCCCAACATTTTTTTATAGCACCTAACTTCTGCTTGATTTATCTATTTTTTTTCTACTTGTTATAGCTCCATGAAAATAGAGAGTTAATAAATAATAATGGTGTGAATGAATGAATGAGAGCTCGTGACTGACTAGGGACAGTAGTCACTTCTAGGCAGATGGAAATATGCAAACACTCCCCGCTCCAGATCTGCAGGGTTCATATTTAGGCAGGAACGCTCTGGAGACTGAGCTCTAATCTAACGAAATAACCTCTGGGAAATGGGACCCTGTTGGAGCAGTTGTTTTATAAGCATAGCTTTTGGTGACAAGGATGAGTGTAAACAAAGGAGATAACAGCACTTTAGCTGGAGACATTTTGTCAGATTCCTTAGATCATGTCAGAAAATAAAGAGCCAAGATTTCTCTTACTTTTGAACCCCAGGCAATTATGACTGAATCTTTGGCTTTATGTAAATTGTAGCAGAGTACAAAATAGCACCTAATGGAAAACTGTATTTGTTGCTAATGCAGAAAGCACTGTCTAACTAAAACCGTCCTAATATTCTTGACTCCGACCCCATATACGCTGAGTGAGTGTCACTCTAAGATCTGGGCAACTGTCCTGGGCCCTACACTTTAGAGCACCCCACTTGGGCGGTCCTCTGGCTGCATCCCACTCCACTGAGCAAAGTTCATGTGCCAAGGGAGCGTGCCCACCTGGAGCCCACATCCTCTTCTAGACCACAGTGAGTCTGGGAAACTAGAAACTCCTTACTCCAATGGCCCTAAGGCCACTCCCAGGACCAGCAGTGTGGCTCCCATCATCCATTTGCATAGATTACAGCTGACACAGTTACACACTTCCATCAGTTCACAGAACGTGCAGAAGGGACCCGACTTGGACGTGGAGGCTGGTACATCCAGATGCAAGGAGAGACACTGGGCTGCAGGCCGCAGGGCCTCTGTCTGTGCCCTTGCCTTGGCCTCCAAATATTAGGGACCTCCAGAAGCACATGCTCTCAGTGTAACAGGTGATCTGGAAATCAGACTTGAGGTGTACTATGTCCTAATGTTTAGTGTTTTTCCTCTCAACTTTCACAAATTATAAAAATGTCAAACAGTAAAGCAAATACAGAAAAAGTAGAATAAATTTCACCCATTAACCACTCTAATTTATTAACCATTTCCCCCTATATTCCTGGTCTTATCTATATGAATGCATATTTTACCAAGTTGCAAGGCATAGCATAGATCTGTAACTCAGCATTTTCATTTTTACTTTATATAATTATACTTTCCAAATGACTGGGTTTTATCAATTTTTTTGTAAGAGCTGCATAAATCCTTCCATGTCACTTTATGTTATTAGTCTCTCAATAGATAGTTGCCTATTTTATTTAATTAAAATGAAAGTAATACTGCACTAAACATCTTCCATATAAATGCTAATATTTTTAATCAGGGAATGATAATACCATATGAAATGAAAAATTTTCATTTTCATCAATGAAAAATGCTATAAGCGAAATTACTGGACCAAAGTATACTTACATTTTTACGGTTTTTGATTCCCAAGGTCCTTTCCAAAAGGACCGACCAAATTATACTTTTCTCAATAAATTTCACTATCACACACCAGCACTGAATAGTCTCTTAAATATTAATACATCTTTGCTTATTATGTTATTTATAAAATGGAAACTTGATGTTTTAATTTGCATCCCTTAGATGATTATGGTAGGAGACAAGGAGATGGTTCTATGATGACACATCCCTATGTTTAAAAGCGTACAGGATGAAGTATGCTTTTGTCTGTTTCTCAGCACTGTCTGATGCGCCATTCCATACTGGTATCTGTTTACCCCAAATGACTTTAGCTGTTTTAATGCCTGGGCTAAGGCAGTGAGTAGCACACACTGGACCACTCACAGAAGCCTCAAGCCCAAACACCAAGCTCAGGTATCAGTGGCAGGTCAGAAACGAGGCTGCTATTTTCTGAAACCACCTTACTAAAATGAAAATACCTTTCTAATGAAAGAAGACTAGGCTTAGTCATTGAGGGGATGACATATGCCCCGGGAGCCTGAAGATTCCTTCAAGGCTCTGAGTTCACACACAGTTGGGTTTGAGTCCCAGCTCCGTCCTTCACTGGCTATATGAGTTCGGACAGTATATTTAATCTTTCCAGTCTCATTTTCCTTATTAAAAAAAAAAAGGAACAATAATAAAACCTGAGGGCTTCCCTGGTGGCTCAGGGTTGGGAGTCCACCTGCCGATGCAAGGGACGCAGGTTCGTGCCCCGGTCCGGGAAGATCCCGCGTGCCGCGGAGCGGCTGGGCCCGTGAGCCATGGCCGCTGAGCCTACGCTTCCGGAGCCTGTGCTCTGCAACGGGAGAGGCCGCAGCAGTGAGAGGCCAAAAAATAAATAAATAAATAAACCCTGCCCATCAGGAATTTTTTAAAGATCAAGTGAGAGAATGCACGTAAAGTGCTTAACATAGTATATGGTGTGTTGTAAGCACTCAGTAAAAGGTTAACTGCTACTACTATTAATAATAGTAGTAGTGATGGTAGTTTCTGTTGTCCCATATTAAATTGGACCTATGGTAGAGATTAAAAGACGAAAGAATGTTGCCTTAGCTGATAGGAGTTTTAGATGCCACCCAGTCTTGTCTATTCATTACATATCTCTATCTATCCTACCCACCTACCTACTTAGCTAGATAAAGATATATAGACACATCCTTTAAACAGGGACTGAAGGTAATCCAGGTAATTCACACAACTAAACCTAGCCTTAAGAAATAAGCCTGGGCTGTCATTGCCTAGGAGGCCATGGACAAGTCTTACGTAAAGCAAAGTCCATCAACTATCCCTGTTATGCACCAACAGCCCCAGTAAGAGCACGGAGGAAGCAGACTTTCCAGAGCACAAGGGTGTGAAATGAGGAAGAAAGGCGTGGTCTACCTGGGAGATGAGCAGCTGGCAGGCTGCCAGCTCCCGCTCACTGGCATTCATCTTCCTGTTGGAGTCCATCTGGGCGCTCTCGAGCTGTTTACTGCGGTTCACCAGAGATTTAACCTCCGACTTCATCTTGCTGATGTACAGCCGGGCCATGGTGAATTCCTCCTCAATGACTCCATTCACATCTGCCAACTGAGCACAGGAGGGAACACACTCAACTATGCCTACAATTTCCAGAGGTTCATGGGGGCCCTGAAACCTGTCCATGGGAACTCAAGATGTCTGTGGGTTTCTGGTTAAGAAACCCTAATTGGAGGACCACAAGCTGAGAATTTTTCTCCAAAAGGTACTATAAGTTCAACCCCAAGTTCTCTGAAACCTCGGGTAAAACTTTCAATTAAAAACCTCTATTGGGGGCTTCCCTGGTGGTGCAGTCATTAAGAATCCGCCTGTCAATGCAGGGGACACAGGTTCGAGCCCTCGTCCAGGAAGATTCCAAAAGCCAGGCAGCAACTAAGCCCGTGCACCACAACTACTGAGCCTGCGCTCTAGAGCCCATGAGCCACAACTACTGAAGCTCACGCGCCCAGAGCCCGTGCTCCGCAACAAAGAGAAGCCTCTGCGATGAGAAGCCCATGCACCACAACCAAGAGTAGCCCCCGCTCGCCACAACTAGAGAAAGCCCGCGCGCAGCAACGAAGACCCAACGCAGCTATAAATAAATAAATACATTTATTAAAAAAAAAAAAAAAAAAAACCTCTACTAACATAATCTACAATTAACCAGGTTTTTCATTACAACTGATTTTTAGGATAAAAGAGATGATAGAAGAAAAAGACATTGAAATTTTAAAAAGAGATAACTCTGAAGAGGTGTTCCATTCAATGTCTTACACCTTACATTTCTGGAACAGCAGCAAAGCCCAGTGCTCCGAAGGTGACTCTGAGTCCCCATAAGAAGTCAAATCAAAATTTCAATTATGTTCTCTATAATCTGCTATCCAGAGAGGCAAGCAGTCTAATAGCTTGAATATGTTTCCATAAGCAAGGGTTGAAATAAAAAGGATTTTCTATGTAGTCTTCGATTAAACAAAAAATCTAATGACTAAGAATGTGCTATTACCAAAAGTACCTCTGGATGAAAATTTTCCTGCATAACTTCTCAGTACTACCCATCTGTTTCCCTGCCTCTACCCAACTGTCCCTTCCAAGCACACAGGAATCTAGATCACCTAAGAATAACAATGTAAATCCACCTTTAGAAGAAAAGATTCTGACAACGAGCATTCCTGTACCATCTCATGTTTGTTGTCTAATTTTCAGAGTTCTACTGGAAACAAACACTGCAGCAAGCTACTTGGGATAAAAACCCATTTGCTGAGAAGCAGAGATGGTCTTGAAGGGCAACTTACCACACGAGCAAAGCAACTGTGTGCATATTTTGTTTAACCACCAGAGGGCATCCTAGCACCTCAGGAGAAAACAAGAGCCCTGTCCAGTACCCAGCCCGTGAACAGAGGCTTCAGTCGGTTCTAAGACAATGATTCCAACTATGGTTTTTTGACGTTCCACAGTTCGCTGCCCACTTTTGTCATTATTGCCGTCATTAACTCATCGTATGACTATTTTTTCAGTAAACATTTAAGAGCTAGGAATATGGAATCGTGTATCAACTGGAAAATTGGTAGCAGATCGGAAATACACTAGACAGTGCCGAGTGCCTGTAATTTGGTGTCAACCTTCCCCTAAAAATTCCACAACAGTATTTGTTAAATGACTCTAGTGTCCATCAACACAATGCAGAATCTATGTTAACAGCAAGAAAATACCACGAGCATCAATATCTGACTCCATCTTACTTTGATGGAGGTTCTTTTTAATCAGTTAGTTACATTTCTGACTGCCAACGATTTGCCTACCAACACCACTCCTCATTACATTCCTTTTATAATCCAATACTATGGAGGTAACGGGTGAGAAAATCCCTCCGTCTTTAAGTTCAGTTTTGTCCTTCTGCCTTTGTGACTGGTCCAACGTGGAACAGAGATGAGAAGCTCATTCTTTAGCCTGACCAGGTGTGCCTGCATATTGTCCTTCTGTATAAAGATAAGGGGACATCCATCTCTTTCATGTGGAATTCACAACCTACACCATCTCCTGGTGGGAAAACATTGCTGAACCAAGAGGTAGAGCATCATGAGAAGGGAACAAACACCTCCTCCTCTAAGGCTCTCCTTAGATGAGGACACTTTGTATGCTATGCCCAGGTCCCATGTGAATTGGGGAAGAGTGAAAAAAATGTACTTTTTTCACTCTTTAATAATGGGGCTTCCTCCAAAGTGAGAGCTGGATATTTCTCCCCCTAAACCAGAACCATAACTTCTGAAGCCTACACTTGTCCTAGGAGGTCTAAAAGGAGATTTTGAATCCACACCTGATGGAAAAAAACAATACTCCAAACAAGTCGTTTTAACTGTAAGGTTTCCTACCACTTATGAGTTCATATATTTAGTCATATTTAGTTCAGAGTTTTCAGTAATTCCAGTATATACTGTTATTTTAAAAAGAAGAATCAGAGTTTGCTGCTGCACTATTATTTCATAACTCTCCCCTGGGTCTGACAATGACTCCACTGTACGTACTGGACTGTGCGATCCAGTATGGATGACTAATCCAGCAGAAGACGCTGCCTCTCCTTCCATCTTGCCTGTATGGAAGGAGTCACCCCCCACGCCCACCCCATGACTCTAGAGCATGGAGCAGCTGAGCAAGGTGCCATTTCTAGGTCAAGTAAAAGGTAAGTGAGGTGACTGTTCACATTCTAAGACCTAAAAGTCATAATGGGACTTTAAAAAATCCTTTTTAAAAAAAGTGCTCAGAATTGTCAGGTTTATTTATAAGTGCAGTACAGAGCTAGGGTATGATACAGTTGCTTCCAAGAGCTTGAGGGGCGAGAGGGGACTGAAGGAGCAAGCTCTCCTGGGGGTGGGGACCCCAGTCACCCTTCCGGCTTGGGACTGGACCTCAGAGACCAGCCCCAGCAGACCCCGGGCCGTGTTTAAGAAGTTGGTGGAAAGGGAGCTGTCGGTGCTGAAGACTGACTTCAGACCCAGGATCTGGAGCAGTTTTATCTGCATCTCTGCTCCACCCATAGTCGGGTCCCTGATGGAGCCGGGGCCCAGGGTCTGTGTCACCTGCTTGAACTTCTTTACCTCCACCTCAGCCAGACCTGAGGTCGAAAGAAAATTAGGCAGCTAACCCAATCCATCTCCTTCACTCTACCTCAACCTGCTATTCTGCTTGTGGCTAGGAATCTGGAAATCTTCGTTTTAAAGAAAGACCGGTGACATCGGAACATGAAAGGAAGGGGAGGCTCGCTAATAAACCTGAATAAAGTCAACACTAGGCTCATCTTGTCATCTGCTGCTCTCATCTCGTTTTGTTGACTTAAAGTATTGCCTGGGCTCTGAAAATGTTTCCAGATGTGATTGAGCTGGAGAAATATGGGTTCTTCTGTTTCCTTGCTGTTTAGGCCCATCATATCCTGGAACTGAGGACTGAGGGAGACTCCAACACCTATCTTTCCCTCTCACCCCAGAGCACTATTAGGAGGGATGTTGTGGGGACCGAACAACATTTTAGGAATAAAAATACAAGATCACCGAAAAAGATTTCCTTGATCTCGTTTTTTAGATCAAAAGAATTATATCAGTTGAATATTCATAATCAGTAAGAAAAGTATCTGTGCCCACAATGATAGATCTAAGAAATATACACATAACTCATGCAATTCCTGAGCTGACAACCTTCAAGATAATCTGGACTCATCTTGCCTTTTTTTTAAAAAATTTTATTTATTTGTTTGTTTTGATTTTTGGCTGCGTTGGGTCTTCGTTGCTGCGCACGGGCTTCCTCTAGTTGCGGTGAGAGGGGGCTACTCTTCGTTGCGGTACGCGGGCTTCTCATTGTCGTGGCTTCTCTTGTTGTGGAGCACGGGCTCTAGGCACGCAGGCTTCAGTAGTTGTGGCACGTGGGCTCAGTAGTTGTGGCTTGTGGGCTCTTGAGCACAGGCTCAGAAGTTGTGGCACACGGACTTAGTTGTTCCACGGCATGTGGGATCTTCCCAGGCCAGGGCTCAAACCCGTGTCCCTTGCATTGGCAGGCAGATTCTTAACCACTGCGCCACCAGGGAAGCCCCTCATCTTGTCATTTTACAGATTAGGAAAACGAAACCCAGAGAAGTAAAGTAACTTGCCCAAAGTCACATAATTCCTCCCCTTTAGCTCTCATTGCCCTAATGATTAAATCATAATTGTAAGAAAAAAAAACAGAACGATTAAGAATATGATGCTATATAAGTGAAAGTTATCAATGAACTTAGTTACCAATGAAATTAACTAGGGCATCCAATTTCTGGAATCCAAAAATAACTTTAAAACATTGAAAGTATTTAAAAATAATCTCAATCATACTTCATATCCCAAAGGTAAGGACTCTTTGTTTTTTTAATTCCAAAGCACCCAGACACTCCTTGATTTCATTAGCATTTTTCATCAGCTCTATTTTAGAACTTAGCATAAAAATATCTTCCTTTATCATTATCAGCAGCAGGCACCAACTTCCCATAAATCAACTGCACCTTCATATTGCAAGGGCCATTTAATCACCCCAACCTCAGAAGTTTATAGCTCAACACCAATATATGCTTCTAAAAATAAATCCTCAAATACAAAATCACTAAACTGGAAAGGATTAATCTTATAGTACCTCGCTAAAATTAGATTCATTTGCAAAGATTCATGAAATATTCAGTTACAATACAGGTTCCATGAAAGAATGATTGGGTTTACAAGAAGCCATATACTCTAAACCTAGATCTGTTATACCATCGAAGGAGGACTTTCAATGTCTCCCAGAAATGTCAATAAACAAAAGTAATTTGGGGAGGCTTCTCTAGTATTTAACAAACTCAACTCAAAACCTGAGTGTTCCCAAAGAGCAGACTGATGTAGAATTTGGCCTTTTAAAGGCTGAAGGGCTAAACTCTAAGAATTTGGTTTTAGGGACCTGTGAGGAAGCTGAATACTGTAACACTATTCCCTGGCTTGATAAAATCCACACACATTTAATCAATGGCTACTCCACAGAAGGGGCTGAGTTCATATAAAGCTATGGTAATCAAAACAGTGTGGTACAGCATAAAGATTAGATCACTGAAATAGACTAGAGAGACCAGAAATAGCCCTACACACTTCTGGAGGTGGCAGACATGCTCATTATCTTATTGTGGGGATGGTTTCATGAGTGTACACATATGTCAAAACTTCTCAAACTGTATACTTTAAATATGTGCAGCTTACTTTACATCAATTATACCTCAATAAAGCTGTTTTGTTTAATGTCACTTTCTTATTTTCCAAAGTCCTCTCTATATTGTGGCAAACTGTTAATTGTTCTTAGATGATAACATCGTTTATTGTCTTTTCTCCCTATTCCTAACTCATAGACAATGTTATACCACCCTCTTTCTCCCCATCTCCCTTACATCCTTGCTACACCAATGTGCACCACCCAAGGGGTTAATCATGGTTAGTTTAAGCCCATTCTAGTAATACTATTTCTCTTTGCTTTCCCAGCTTTCCTTGAAGTTTGGGGTGACCGTGTGACCCAATTCTGGCCTTCATAAAGTATAAGGGGAGGGGATGTCAGTTGGGGATTTCTGGGATTATAGTTCCCTCCTGGATGAAAGCTGGCTGCCTTTGCAGCCCATCCTGCCTTGGATGTGGTTGTGTGGGGATGTGATGATTGGTGCTATAGAAGCTATCTTGCTACCTTGAGATAAAAATCTACAGATGTGAAAAGGCAATAGGCTGAGGAAAGCAGAAAGAAAATAAAGAAAAGGCCTAGGGACCTCCCTGGTGGCGCAGTGGTTAACAATCCACCTGCCGATGCGGGGGACACGGGTTCCAGCCCTGGTCTGGGAGGATCCCACATGCCACGGAGCAACTAAGCCTGTGTGCCACAACTACTGAGCCTGTGCTCTAGAGCCCAAGAGCCACAACTACTGACCCCGTGTACCATAACTACTGAAGCCCATGCGCCTAGAGCCACAACTAAAGTCTGCATGCAGCAATGAAGACCCAACGCAGCCAAAAATAAATAAATTAAGAAAAAAAAAAAAGAAAAGGCCTGGATGCCTGACATTGCTGAGATACTGCAAGAAACCAAATTTTGCTTCTAAAACTTCAAGAAGCATAAGAATGACCTGGGGAATCTTGCTAAAATGAAAATTCTAATTCGGTAGGTCTGAGGTGGGCCTGAGAGTCTATAGCTCAAACAAGTTCCCAGGTGAATGCAGATCGCAACCTGAATAACAAGATTCTAGACTTCTCATATTGTGAATAATTAAATGTGGCGTTATTTTTTTAAGCCACTGTTAGAATCCTATTACTTCCAGCTGAAAGCTCTCCTAATTCATACTGATTGTTTGGGGATTTTCACTCTGTTGGATTCTCATAGAAAAGGAGAAACGTTTCTGAGGGTAGAACTTTTGCTTAACGTATCCAGTCCCAAACCTCTGTGACACTAGTGTGCAATTTTGAGGAATAAGCCAACTTACATAAGGCCAACCAAGATTTGAGGACATTTCCTATAATTGAAAGGTAAATTTTTTTCTCCTCCTTAACCAATCATTTACTTAGTCATTCAATCAGCCCTTCGTTCACTCATTCAAATATTATCAAGCACATAGCAGATGCAAAACACTGTGCTAAGCACTGGATACTTAGGAGAATAAAACACAGCCCCTGCTTGCTTAGAATCATGCCATTATAAGAGCAGGTAGAGAGGATAAAAGAAAGGCTAGCTTACAGTCTTCACATCATTGGTGCCAATAATTCCTCCTATCTCCCCCAGATCCTTCAGCAGCAAATTCAGGATCTCAGTAGCCCTCTTTTTCTGGTGATTGCTAAGCTCTTGCAGCTGGCTCAGCTCTCTTTGTGTGGTTGTCAATGTAGTCTGCAAAACACATTTTAACAACAAATTAAAAGGGTCACTCATCAATTTCATACACATGGCGTTGCAAAGAATAACAACATAATGTAAGATAGAGTTCTTTTATCATTTCATGTGATTTCAACACAAGAGTCCTTTTAAGTCAGACTACAGTATAGCACTGCATTCTCTGATAAGAAAAGGAATTTGCCTTGGCCTGATATGTCATTTGTCTGCATATCAGACAACAACTTCCAGGTCAGTTATTAAATAAGTTATTAAAAATAAGTTATTAAAAATAAATAAAGCCCAAAAGGAATCCTTACATTTATTATGTGTAATCATATCGTCCTACCTACCAAATGTTCTGTTTCAGTCCACATTCTCCAGGGTCTAAACATACCTGCAAGCATCCCCACCTCCACTTCCAAACAAACCTGCTCCCTGGGACCACTTCCAAATTCCCATCTGGCTTCAAAACAGATGGGTCTGGAAGGCCCAAAGGGACCTTAGTGAGTCTCGAAAACAACCTAGAAAAAGTCTTTTAATCTTCTTGGTGAAGCTGAATTGAACACTTCACCTCGTTTCAAAATTGGTCTGGTTCAACTGGAGGTGGCTTCTTAATATACAGCAGACGCTCCGTTTTACTGCCAAACACGAATAAATCCACCTTTCCCATCCTTCATGTATGTTACCCAAATGTATATATTTTTAATTAACAAACTCTCAACATCAACAGAACGGCCATCTTCTGGTGTCTTGGTACTAACTCAGCCAACAAAGAAAATAATTTCCCTAAATTATGCAGTTGTAGAGGTTAATGCAAAGACATTCGTGTAATTCTTCCATATGCAGCGATTTTACTAGAGCATTTTTACTAGAGGACTTTTAATGACACGACTAAAAACTCTAAACCAGTCTAGCAGTACTTCGGGTTGACAGAAAATAAAACCTGTATCATGGAAAACATTTCATTGTTTTGGGAAGCAACTAATAGCAAGGACTAGTTAAAGAATCTTGCAGAAAACCATAAGCAGAGAAAATCTAAGTCTCCTTCTTTCCTACGTGACTTCTACTTTGTTTCTCTGGTCCTTGTTTTTGTTTTTATTTTGGCGCTGCCACTGCTTATTTCATTTTGTTTTTTAAAATCCACAGAAGCAGTAGTTCCCATCTTGGGAAACATTCAAAAGTCTTCCTTCGTGCAGCTGAACGTATGGAGTAAGGAGCATTTTCTATCAGCTCTACGGTCAGCAGATCAGAGCTTTCCTGCACCATCTGCTACTTCCCCTTGCCTGGGAGGACTGGCTGTTTGCCACAAAGCAGGCTGGGCACAATCCCATGACACCAGGCCATCAGGCCAAAGTGCCAAGGGCAGCCAGTTACAGCCACTCGGCTTCCCACCACCCATCTCCCAAGTAGAAAAGGACAAAATGGACACATCCCACCACCAGCCACCTCACCAAATGTTCACTGGCCCTCTGCCACTAGCTCACTGAGCAGAACCTGCAGCATCTTTCGCTGGGAGAATCTGAAAATTAGGAAATGTGAAGACTGAAACACTGGCTGAAAACAGGACCACAGACAAACCAGGACAGCTTGGTCCTAGGCGAGGATAAAGAAGCTCTGGGGAAGGAATGGACTGCATTCAGGAGGGTGTAAACAAGGAGAGTGAAATCCAGACCTTCCACCGGTCACCCACTCTCCCCTGTTAATATAATATTTTGAGACTTATTTGCTAAGATTGTAGCATATGCACAGGTCCATGCTAAATGCTTTATGTAAACTGTCACTAATTCTCACGCCCTGAAAGGAACATGCTATTATCGCCATTTTTACAGATAAGGAAATGAATATTCAAGTTTAAATGTCTCGACTAAGGCCTAAATTTTTAGCTAGGATTTGTCTGGCTCCAAAGTCTGTGCTCTCTTGACTATCCTACAAGGCATCCCTGCTGGTGTTACAAATGCCCTAGATATAAAACAGTTCTGACATGCAGTTCCGGGGGGAATGGACAAATCACTTACACAAAGTATTTCAATAACTGGAGGATTTCAAACAATGCATCTTATGCCTAACACTGAAAAACCACTCAGCCAACTGCCTTGCTATACAGTGTCTGTCAGCAAACATTAATATAAGTACACGATTGGCTGCTGAGGAAGTCCTGCCCCCTACACACAAATGCTCCAACCGTTTTCTGGGCCAGCTCATCTGTCAGCTGCTCATTGGCCCTGGTCTTGTCCTCCACTTCCTGTGACTTCTGGTCGTAATTGACAGCCAGCTCCTCCAGGGCCTGGAGAACTTCTTTCACCTCATCTTTGGCTGCCTCATTTTCAATCTGGAGACGTGTCAGCTCCTCCTGAATCTTCTCATAGTCTCTTCTTGTAGAAGCTAAAAGCTGGGGAAATTAGATGGCATGGAACTGGTGAATCGAATGTTCAAGAGTTTATGCTCTGTGCTCTATCCAAAATAATGTAATTTTTTAAAAAAACAGATAAAAGAAAATAAGTTGAAAAGCTCAGGATAACTAGAAATGCTACTATATATCCAGATGCTAAATGAAAAAATAGCGTATTGTTTTGAAAATCTGTTTCTGTTTCTTTCTTTCTTAATTTTTTTCTTTCTTTTTTAAAGCTACATAGGCTTAACTCCAAGAATTGATTACACATCAAAAATCACCACACACACACACACACACACACACACACACACACACACACACACACACACACACACACACACAAAACAAAAAAACAGGGCTTCCCTGATGGCACAGTGGTTGAGAGTCCGCCTGCCGATGCAGGGAACACAGGTTCATGCCCGGGTCCGGGAAGATCCCACATGCCGCGGAGCGGCTGGGCCCGTGAGCCATGGCCGCTGAGCCTGCGCGTCCGGAGCCTGTGCTCCGCAACGGGAGAGGCCACAGCAGTGAGAGGCCCGCGTACCGCAAAAAAATAAATAAATAAATCACCAGACTTTGTAGCTGGCTGGCTATTCCACAAGCTGAACAGAGGACGAGAAGGAATAATTTCCAAGGACTATAATAATACTTACTATTATCATTATTTCACATTGTAAACAGGTCGATTTTAGAGTCAACCAAAACAGTATAAAAGGGCAGTCACTAATTTTTCTTAATATTCATCATGGATTATAGAAGAATATACCCTAAACATTAAAACTAGTTAAAAGTGAATGACTGAGCTTACGGATACTTTCATTATTTTTGTGCTTACTGTATTTTCTGATTTTCCTGTAATGAACAGATATTGCCTTGATAGTAGAGAAAAAAAATATTAAGAGTTTTAACTGTAACAAAAAGGAAAGGTTATCACAGGCAATTGTACCAAGTTGGAGATGAAAAGGAACAGAATGGGAGGAAGACGGCAGGAAACACAAAGCAAATGAAGACTCAACTCTAGTTAAAAGGGGAATCAGTTAAATATGGTTCCTGCCAAGGGAAGTGTTTGGGCAGAGGGCATAATCATTGTCCTGGAGAGATGAAGGATAACAAAGAGGAAGAGAAAAAGATCGTTAGAGAGAGAGTTATGTCTACGAGAGGGCTGGGACTGGGGCCATGAACTTAAGCCACTTGCTATAATTGCATCATATGATCCAACTCACAGCATTCTAGCAACAAAGCAGAAAGCACCCTAAAGCACAAAAGAGAAAACATACTTAGATGTCCTCAGTAAGAGAATTACGAATCATCTGTGTTTGATAGATTGGCTATCTGTTCTCTGCTTAGGTTCCTATTTGTAAAGTGCTTGGCAAAACACAATACAATAGAGACATTTACTGGAGAATTGAATGCCATCCAGGAGGAGACTGAAAAAAATTTCCCTCCTCGTTACCGTATCACATATATTCTAACGCAGCACCTGGACCCCTATCTTCTTTGCTTTCCTCTCCTCTACCTTCTACTTTTGTTTTTGGGCTATTTTCTTCCCTACAAGACAGCACAAGGACATGGTGTATATCAAAGTCCTGAGCTGTCTGATTTGCAAAGCCGAAGAAAGGCAGAAGTGGCACAAACCAGGAGTGCTGGGCCCTGAGTATGAGGAAGCAGGATCATCCTTGCCCGACCTCCAAGCTCCTGTATTTCTGCCCTTCATAGACTGTGTAGCAGCCAGCCACGCACTCTCAAAACCCTAGAGTTCTAGGAAGTCACATTTATTTTCTAAATTCCCCTAAAATCAGCTTTCAGCAGGCACTGAAAGGAAATCTTCCAAGACATTTTCACATGATGCAGTGATTTTTAAAAAACTCTTTGCCAGTTAAATTTCTGGAACAAACATCAACAACAGAGTCATAAAAGAGCTGTGTAAAAAAAATTTTTTATTGCATTCTTTACCTCATCCTGATCCAACATCTGTTGCTTTAGCTTTTCAGCCAGCTGGCTCTGCTGGTTAATTTCATCATCCTGAAACGAAATACCATATTTAATTTTGTGTGGTTAGTTATGTCATTTTTGCTATCCTGGTTTCTCGACGGATGACCGTTGGATACCAGGATGCCAGCTATAAGCTGGCTGATAAGATGAAGGAAATGGTGTGGTGCTTCCCCGCAGAAGAGAGATTGGTTAAAATACCGATTTGCCCACCTTGCTCAGCCAATGAAACATCTGGATATTCTGGGAAATACAACATCCTACACATTCAACTCAATTCCTGCTCATCCAGAAATCGGCGATGAAGGGCTTGGGAACCGAAAGGAACTTTGGAGCTATCCCTCCAGCTTAAAGATGTTAACAGTGAACTCCTAGCTCAAAAAATAAGGGAGTGAATTTCTAATCACCTGCACTGTAATACATACATGTCTCAAATCTTGTTAAACACATCTGTGACCGGGAACACTGCCATTTGATAGGTAGAAGAGACCAGTATTTCCACTTCAAACCTTTTGGAGAAACTGGAAAACATTTACTAGAGAATTAATCTTTGGCATTACAGAGCTCCCTTTGATTAGGAGCTAATTTTCTTACCAGTCTGAAAAAACCTCAAGGAAGCTGGCGTGCAGAACCGTGATTGCTTCCTTTCTGGCCTGTCACTGAAGTGGGAAAGGATCTCCCCACAGGCAAGTTCACTCTTCTCACTCTCAACGTCTGCCACTAGGTGTTGCTGCCACAAAAGCCAGAACCGCGGCCTCTCGCGGCCCCGTGCAGGCACCTCTGCCTCTCCCCTCCTTAGATGCGGTCCACCCGGTGTGGAAAGCAGCAGGCACCCAGCAGGCCTAACCGCACGAGACTCGGTCTTGGTTACGAGGATTTTCATGAGTTCAAACGAAATTGTGAAGCACAGCCTGTGAAGAAAGACAGCTTGGCTTCACATGTGCCTCCCCTTAGGAACAGGAGGAAATTCTCTGTGGTGATGCTTCTGGGGTCTAAACCCCAAGCAGAGTCGGATCCAGTTCAGTGTTACTGTGTCCGTCCTTGTGCCAGGAGCTGCCCAGGTGTTTCCATGTGCAGCCCATAAGAAACCTGCACTGTGCTTTCTGCCTTTTCCAGGGCGTGGGAGGGAAGAGGGTAAACTCAAGGGCCAAGGTGGCTGAACCTCAGTTTCCCGTGGGATATTTTCCTGCCTGTTTGGTCGTGTCTGTGCATCCATTTAAATCAGATTAAATGTAAAAATCTATGAAATCACAACTTGATGCTTTCCATGGAGCAAGAAAATTCTAATGCCAATATTATGAGATCTGCATCTCCTTTTCCTTTGTGTAGAACATCTTTGGGGCATATTTCTCTGCTCAGGGAGATCCTGTTTCCACTGAACTTTTTGCACCAACTCACCTATTTTATGCATAAGAAAATTCAAATACCAGAATATTTTCCGAAAAGTGCTCAGAAACCTATTATCCACGGACTAGATCTTAACAGCTGGCATCAAGCCTGTGTAAACATGTTCTGAGAGATGCACTTGAATGTAGAGATACAGACTGCACAGCACAACTTACTCTGAAATTTTGAAAATTGTTTTACAATTTAAAATTCTTTAATGCTTCTAAAAAATACTTCAAGTCAGATTTCCGGCAGGAGAATTAGGGAAGTTATATCAGAGTGAAACCTGCCCCCAAAAATGGTATTTCCACAGTGAGAAGACTATATGTTGGGCATATTTTCTCTTCTACTTTATAAACTTAGAATGTCATTTACCAGGAACAATTTTGCGCTTATGTCCCTCTGCACATAAATATTAAACATCTTAACATAAAAGACTTAAGAAGTTTAACATGGGGGAGCTACCATCTCTTCCCCTGGGACATATGAGCAACAGCTACAAGTGATATAAATCACAAGAGAAGCAAAACAGTAGTGCAAGTGCTTTGTTCTTATACTGTGTTCATTCCAAAGCCTGAGACGCAGGCTTGCTCCTGACAGGTGAAGGGCTGCGATGCAGTGATTTTTGAGGTACCGTGAGAAACTAAGGGCCCTTAGCCCATCTGGGAGGGATGAAGAACAAGGATTACATTATAAGGACACGAATCACATATCAGAGACATTTCCAAAACTACACTTACCCTTTCTTAAGGAAACTTCTCTAAGGAATTAGCATAGTCTACTGTGATTCTTTTTAATTTTCAAAACTTTCAGCGTAGGATGTGCTGTGCAGTCTGTATCTATACATTCAAGTGCACCTCTTAGAACATGTTTACACAGCCTCACTCTGATGCCAACTGTTAAGATCTGTCTATGGATAATGGTTTTCCAGGCACCTTTCAAAAAATATTCTGGTATTTGGAATAAAATAAGTGAGCCGTCAACAGGTCACTGGTCACCTTTAATTATGAAGATGCTTTTGTTGCAATGGTAATCAGTGAAATGAGGTTCAACTACTTACAATTAATTCCTCTCTTACAACTCCAACAGTACAGAAGCTCTGGAGAGGTGATGGGGAATAAGAGAGACAGTACCAGTGCTGAGCTGTCTATCTTACAACTCTGCTTTCAGCCCACCTCTGCACCACCACCCCTCTGATACCATATATAATGTGGCTTCTCCCTTAAGCAAACAAAGGGAGAAGACAGAAAAGAAAGAAAGAAACCAATATTTATTGAGCATCTGCTATGTCTTAGAAACTTTTACTCCCCAATGAAACCTTTTAAAGTAACAGATGCGAACTCCATGTTGCAGATGAGAAAAACATCTTCAGCAGGTGGGTCACCGGCCCAGGTCTCAGCATTGTTAACTCACAGGTCTGACTCTAAAGTACATGCTTTTTGGAAACAACCTCAATGTCCATCAACAGATGAATGGATAAAGAAGATGTGGTACGTATATATGCAGTGGAATACTACTCAGCCATAAAAAGAATGAAATAATGCCATTTGCATGTGGATGCACCTAGAGATTATCATACTAAGTGAAGTAAGTCAGAAAGAGAAAGACAAATACCATATGATATCACTTGTATGTGGAATCTAAAATATGGCACAGATAAACCTATCTACAAAACAGAAATAGACTCACAGACATAGAGAACAGACTAGTGGTTGCCAAGGCGGGGGTGGGGGAAGGACTGGAAGTTTGGGATTAGCAGATGTAAACTATTATATATAGGATGGATAAACAACAAGGTCCTACTGTATAGCACAGGGAACTATATTCAATATCCTGTGATAAACCATAATGGAAAAGGATATAAAAAAAGAATGTCTATACGTGTATGAGTCACTTTGCTGAAAGCAGAGATCGGCACTACACTGTAAATCAGCTATACTTCCATTAAAAAAAAATTAAGTATTAAAAAATAATAATAACATGCATGCTTTTCCATCACACAGAGCTGCCCTGGAAAAGCACCTGTCCTTAGACCCCTGGAGGGGCAGCACGGAGGGACAGAGGGGGCAGCAGGGAGGAGACCGCATAGGCTTTCTCCCACCACATTCTAGACAAATTCATTAGAGCTGAAAAGTTCCTCATTTCAAGGGCTAAGGCCAAAATGGGATGAGCACCGGACTGGGAGTCAGAAGATGTGTAATCTCACTGCAGCTCTGCCACCTACAGGTGATGTAAGTCACCTAACCACCCTGGGCTAGCCTCTCATCTAGACTTAGATACTTTCAGCGCTGCCACTAATAATCTGTGAAGGTGCCCTGTCCCGACTCATGCGTTCTCAAAAGTATCACACCACCTACCTCATCAGAAGCATGAAATAGCTCCTAGAACCTTTAAGAGGAGGACAAATAAGAATGACAACTGACAAGTCATAATCAGGCCATCCATGGGTAGAGATATGAAGGTCAAACCACTAGCTTTGGTGCCCCCCTCCCCAGGCTGAGGCTCTGGGGCTCAGTCCTCTCCCAGATCTCTCAGCATCACCCTGTGATGGACCACACATGGTAATCTCAAAATGTGTGCTTAACAGGGTTTTCAAAACACACGCTAAAGGAAAATGATATAACAGAAAATGTCCTAGGTTGGTCATTAGGAGGCAGAGGCTCTAGGGTCAGCTCTGCCAGCTACCAACTGAGAACTGCCAAGGCCTGGCATTTCCTACACTTTAGGAGCGGGAGTCAAGACTCTAAAGTCTCCCTCAGAGCAAAGAGAAATCCTCATGCTGCCAAGGTAAAAGATCCCAATTCCAATCACTGCGGGCTTCTATTCATAGAGAATAGAGAGCGGAATCAGGATATCACCCCCACATCCAGGACTCTTTGGGGATACTAAAAATGAACCATCAATTCTAAATGCTATTAAACAATAGCAGTTCTTTGGAGAAATCGAGAAATCCACAGACAGTATTCACTAACTTACTGATCTCCCTTTTCTCTCATTTTGTTTGAGGTTTTACATAAAACACCTGTGTAAAAATGGAAGGGTAACTATGTCTAGTGCCTGAAGAGTAATTAACCCAGCTCTCACGGTGTGAATATCTTATTAAATGTTACCCAAACGGTAGGGTGACCCCAGTTTAACACTGCAGTTACAATGCAAACCCCCAGAGTCATAAGCACAAAGAGAACCAGCTTCCTTATGGCAACCAGTCACATTTCCCTTGTGAAGGTGATACCAGACTCTGAGTTTTACTCAGAAGAGACAGGCCTGTAAGATTAATGACAACGTTAACATAACAAAGCTGTTTCATCCAAGCCAGAGGTGTCCCCAAGCACTCTGAGCTGAACCACAGCAGAAAAGATTAAATCAGACTAAAAATATCAGCAACCTTGATGAAATGAACTGAAAGGATTTAGATATTCCAAGGGCAATACGCCAAGATCACGTGAAACATCAATTTAATTTCCTTTGCCTCTGGGATTCCTAACCCGACCTTCTTTGGGAATGAATGATACAGTGTACTCCAAGATCTCTTTTCCTTCATTCCAGTTTGTGCACTGACATGGTTCTTTGAGTCCCAAAAGTTTGCCATGAAATTAGACATCCCAGCATGTCCAAACTACCTCGTTCAAGAGGATGCCCCTGAAAACAGCCTTACAGATGCCGCTACTACTGGCTCCTCATTGCAGGGTCTTAGAGCTACATAAGTAAAGTACACACCTGAGTTTTGGGAGCTACCACCTTTGCCCCTATAGCTGGGACACTGCTGGAATTTGCAAGAGGTGATGGACAGGCCCAGAGAAGAAAACAAGGGACAATTAAAGAAAGATCACGCAGCCTCCACTCTCGTGCAGTGATAAGGCCCCATCCAATTTCTAGACGTGAAGACTCTGTCTACCCAGGTCAACACTCCACTCTTCCAATCAAGTTTCCATTCCACATGAATCCAGTTCCCTGAGTCTGCCCAATGAAGAGCTAGGGTAAATACTAGGAAGACAGGCACAAACATCAGTCTGCAGCCCTACATCAGTTCTGTGGGGCTTGAGCTGCTTCCAGCCAGTAAATCTAGGACCTGCTACTTTTAGTTTTTGTACCAGTGTGAGGTCTATTATCTCTGACTACAGACCTTATCATCCAGTTGTCGGTAGAGGCTGGAGATCTCCTCATCATACTTCTCCTCTGCAGAGATGCCAGCAACCACAGGAACAATGTTGTCTATGACGGGGGTGTTATCACAGGGCTCCAGGGACTTCTGGTCCTTAGCACTGATCTGTTCATCCTCAGGCACAGCTTCTCCTGCAAAGCACAGCCGAGAGGAGTTAGGGATTGAAGGAATTCAGCATGCAGCCCTCCAGGAAGAGGTCCAGAAATAGTCAGTCCCGTGAAAAAGACACAGAGGACAGAATAAGGAGCTGTTGCATAGAGTTTATAGCTTGTGTTCTTTCTATTTGACAAGAAAGGTCGCAGTGAATTGACCAAAATCGGTCTAAGGAAGGAGACTATGTAACACTCCCTACCCCATGATGCATCACTGAAGTAAACTGGTTCCATCAACCACACAAGCTCTCCAACTTTGCAGCGATACCCAGAAATTTTACATACAATTTTCTTTGTTGAGGAATATGCTAGGGCTTTACTAGAATCATATTCTCTCTAGCGATTGATTCAAAGGGAGACAGACCTCTGAGGCATCCTAATTACAATTAATTAGGTTACTGTTTCATTAATAGAAACAGCCAAATCAAGGAACAAATTCGCCATTGTTAATAGAACACCGTAGGGCCCAAATCCTCAGACTCTGAGAATCTCTCCCTCTGAAACAGGAAGTCAGGGTAGCCCCGGACCCGGGAACTCTGACTGACATCGCACAAACACACATCCCACTACCACTCTCTCCCCCAGGAAGTCAGAATTAACTGTCTCAACTGGAGAGTTCAAACAGAATAATTTCTTGTGATATCAGGTAATCCCAGGAAAGAAAAAGCAGCCCATCTAGAATATCATGCAGACACTCTGCATATACCGCTTCTCGGTCTGCAGAGGAGCATTTATGGGGCCTTCGAAGGAAGTATTTATTACCAAATGTGACCACGGAAATTGAGGGAACAGGTGAAGTTCTCAAGCTGGTCAGCCGCTATCCCCAACAAGAAAACCACCTTGCAAAGACAGACTGCATAAAAAGGAGTCTATGAAAACCATGTGGCTCAACTGTGTCTTTTAAATATCTTCTTGGAAAGCAAACCAAAACCAAACATACTTTTCCATCACAATGTTTACCATCAGTTTCACACTCAGTTTGCTACAATCAGTGAGTGTCTGCAACGTTCCAAGCCTCACCCAGTTCTCAGCCCGTAAAATGCATTCTGTGGAAATTCCCCAGGAAGACTGTCCTGAGCCAGAGGGAATTTCTCACAGAAAAAAAAAAAAAGACACCCAAAAACAAAGGAGAGAAGAACTGAACTAATCCATGGCTTCATGAACAGTATATATCAAGTCTCAAGAAACCCACCTGAACACTGATTGTGTACATTTATCTCAATATAAACAAAGCACTGTGATGGGTTAGCTTTGCTGCTTAAGACTCCATTATCTCACCTGATAATCACAAAACGGTACCATAGGCCTCCACACCAAATAAAATTAACACTCAATGATCTCACCTTGGTATCACAGTTCCATTTGAAGCAGCAACTTGAAGCAAAGCCTGGAATAAATGATTACTTTGCTGGATACAAAACTGAGCCAACCTTCATTTCTTCTGAAGCTCAACTACACTGTACTGTACCTAAGCCTTTTTCTAAAATTACTGACCTGAAACAAAACCAGAATATCTGAGTAGCCTTTGAATTGAATCTGAACCAAATCATTATTTCATTCAGTTCCAATTCCTGGTTTGAAGCATCCATCAACAACCTTAGTGTGCAGACCGGATTTCACCCGATTAAAGGATCTATATTATCTAGAGCCTGCTATGTCCATGGGCTATAAAAGCAGTACCGTGTCCTAGTTCCTAAGGATTTGTGTGTGCTTCAAAACATTATATATATATAAAATTATAAAAATATATATGTAAATATCTTTTTTTAACCATAGAGTATGTACTAAAACTTGAAAGCCCTCCTTCTACTCTACCTTCCAACTCTGTTCCTTCTCTAGAGAATTTCACCACTAACACTGGTAAATGTCCTTCCCCCACTCGGATCATGACTACTGTATCTCTCTCTAATTTTTCAATCCTAGCTTCGGAAATTTGTGAACAGGGCAATCCAGTGCAGTATGAATTGATCTTCCAGCTAAAGCATAACGAAGATGAAATTCTTAACTGCACTAGACCAGAAACCAGCCAGAATATAGTCATATTGTCCACAGGCCAATTCAGCCCAAGTCCAGAGGTAAGATACAAAAACATCTGAAAAGGACATATTCCCTGCATTCTTTGGTTCCAAATGGCCACAGAGGCAGTGATATTGTGAGGTTGGGGTGAGCTAAGGAGTTGCCCAGCGCGTATTTCCGTTTGTCTGGGTGGGCAGGAGTCAGGGATGAATCCCACAACCTAGCAGTGGGTGACCTGCTCTAGCCAAAAGTCACAGGCTTGACTACCCCTAAAGCTGCCCTCGTCTTCCACTGAGAAGTTATAGCATTACAAAGTTCCAGAGTTGTCCCAGTTTAGAGAGGTTCAACAAGCTAGCCAACACTGCTCTGAGGCACCTGAAAGTGACCAACAGACACTGCATAAACATGGTCAGTGCCAAAGCGGGACACTAAGCCACCTATCAAGCCATTTCCTGCTCAACCTCTCGCTTTTTGTACAGGCGAGGAAATAACAATGCCTTTAACACAGCACTATTCTAAAGATTAATTAAACTAGTATATGTAAAAAAACACAAAAGTCCATCTCTTATCCCCTCCTCTTCCTGACGAATTGTCAACTTTTTAGGTTTTGCAGATAAAATATCATTTTTACTTATCCTGAGATTAGTGTTTCTGGGGTCTTCACAATACCTTTGGTAGTTAGAGCTCAATACAATACAGCCATACGAGTAGTACCTTTAGGGTTTATTTATTTTTAACATCTTTATTGGAGTATAATTGCTTTACAATGTTGTGTTAGTTTCTGCTGCGTAACAAAGTGAATCAGCTATACGTACACATATATCCCCATATCCCCTCTCTCTTGCATCTCCCTCCCACCCTCCCTATCCCACCCCTCTAGGTGGTCACAAAGCACCAAGCTGATCTCCCTGCGCTATGCCGCTGCTTTCCACTAGCTTGGGTTTATTTTTATTATTGTGAAAACAATATTTGAAACCTATAGCGGGTTTTCTGGTTTCCCTTGAACAATCCTCTGAATCGAAGCATCAGCATGTCCCCCACAAAACTACATCTAAACAGCGAGCCCATCCCAGTTTTTATTCTAAAGGTCAGGCAGTCAGGATTATTTTTTGCAGCAGCCGTTCAGGCCGAGAAGAACAAAGCAGCAACACGCAGGAACAAAAGCAGAGGGTGTCTGGGGGAGAGCACAGCTCCTGCCCAGAGAGGAACCGAGAACAGGTTTTTCCCAAACACCGCTGCCCTTCAAAGGACCGAGCAAATGACTTCCAGAAGCGTCCCTGGTAACTACACTGTCCAGCTCACAGACACGTCTGGGGATTGTAAATTCCCAGCACTATGCAGGACCTGACACTAGGCAATCTGTCTCCATGGCAATCTCACAGCATTAATGGAGAATATTCCCTGCAATGCAGTGGATAGGGTCTCCGGAGAAGCCCCCATGAGGTGATTACGGAATAACTGATTGTAACACAGAAGAGAGCTGCAAACAAACCCTGGAGAAATAACGCCCTATGATCTGGAGGTAGGAGAACAAGAAAAGGATCACAAATGAAGATTAGCATCTATTTTTATTTTTATTCTCCTTTGCATGAAAAGCAAATTTCTCTTAGTTTATCCCTTGAGGATTTATACCTGCTGTCTATAAGGAAAGAGCTTATAATATTGTAAAGCATCTGATATTTTAGAATGAAAACTCCGCCTCCCACCCCACCCCCCAAGAAACATTTCCCTTTTTTACATAAGCATTCTGGCATTTCCTAATTTCCTATTGTCAGATGTAATTACCTTTAAGGACTAAACCGATTTGTGTGTACACAGGAGCATTCAGTTGGAGCATACCTATAAGGTTGCAGAGCACTTTAATTATAAAATGAAAACCCCCCAGAGGGCATATATAACATTTCCACAAAAAGTAGAAATCCATCAATTGCAATAAACAAGAATGACAGCCTAATCAAAAATTCTTGTTAGTGCTATTAGTTAAAAAATGCTAAAACAGGCTTTTTGGGGTTTTGTTTTTTCAAAAAAAAAAAGGAAGAAAGAAAACCATTAGGCTGCCAGTAATTCATTAAAATTTCACACATGAAGTAGCAACAAGCTAGTTATCCTTTTCATAAGTTGAGTCCCTACAGCCTCTGGAGAACACAGTAAGGTAATTGGCTTCTCTCTGCAGCTCCAGGGCAAAGATTGGCTGGTCACTCACAGTTTCCGCCAGAAACCAGATCAGATCTGGCAAAGGAGGCACTCTCTTTTAATACCAATTAAACAGGCCCAGTGGCAGACCTAATGGCAGGTCATTTCTATATCAAAGAAACGAAAAGGAAACCTTGAAGTTGCCAGATGGGCAGCTGGATACAAGATGTCACTATATAAATGGGAGGTTTAAAAAAAATCATTCCTTTATGGGATTATTTTGCACTCAAAGAGCATCTTTTACCCTATTTCCTCAAGAAACTGTAAGAAGTTTAAGACATTCTCTAATCCTTTCTACAGTAATTTTCTAAGAAACTGGTCACCCAGGACTCAGCATCCTCTTTACATTCTTCTTAAACAGGCCACATGATTCTCCTAGCGATCAGTATTTCTGAGTGTTTCGTTGTGCTCTCAAAAGAAGGAAGAGGGCCTAACAAATTAGACCTCTCAAATGAAATGCTAACTTCTGAAGTTCTACAATAATCATGAGTCTGAGAGGGGGGCCAGCACCTTCTACATATTTTATGCCAAAAAACCAAACTGGGTCCAAACTACGGAGGCTGCACAGTTCCACAGAGCCCCCATCAGCCTCGAGGTTACAGATCTAGCTACTTGGAGAACCAAGCCTGCTGGCCGGGCAGGTTTTAAGTCTGGAGAACAAATCTGCTCTAGAGATTGCTGATTTTTCCACACCTTCTCAGACTGTGATGAAATAATTTCTTTGCAGGACTTCAGCAGATGGGGTAAATCTACATCCACTCTGTTGGAAGATATTATATTATGCAAGAGATGCTGCAGATATGCAGTTTCATCAGGTCATTTCCCTGCACTTCTGACACCTGGATATTCAGGGCCTCTTTTTCTGACTGAAGCCCTTGTAAAAAGTTATCATTTTTTTTAAGAACAAAATTCAAAGAAGTACCAGAGAAGAGGGCATGTGTAAAGACTGACCTGACAGAGACTGGGAACTATGGACTCAACCCCTCTCTAAGCATCATGCCCCTGGGCCTTCAGCCCTCCTTCCCCATCCTCTTGTCTACGGTCTTTTTGATGGATTGAGGAGGAGGGGGCAGCGGTGAACTGGAAGCTGAACTACCTAAATCTATCCCCACTTACAGGATGGTTCGAATCCTTTCTGTACATACGATCAACAAGCAACAGAGCTGGAAAAAAAGAAAGATCCTATTTCTGACAGCTGCCCACTCCCTCTATCTGTCCTTAAGCAAGTAGGCTGAACAAATTTCCATGAGGCTAAAGTTGCCAACAGAGCCTCCAGATTTGCAGAAAGACTGCCCGTTGATTTTAGCCCACAAGATGTCACTAGGAGATTGTGGTGGACATGTGTTGTTTTTCAGACACTCAACAGCCATTCTCACAACAGCACCTTCACTGCCTTGTGAGGAATTACCCCCTCCAGTGCACGTAGTCTTGGTCAGACAACACATCAGGGTGTCCTGTCCTTCCCCAGACAAAGCACACCACCCAGGGCAGTATCCTCCGTCTCTCCAGGGCCTCTGGGTCTCCAATGCACGAGACAAGGATGGAAACACATTTAGAGGGGATCCACTCCAGGTGTGGCCCCTTATAAGCCCAGTTCCTCAGCTGTTCTTTAGGTTCTGTGAGTCACTCATAGCCTTCTTTTTTTTTTTTTTAATTGAAGAATAGGTGATTTACAAAGTTGTGTTAGTTTCAGGCATACACCAAAGTGATTCAGTTATACATACACATCTATTCTTTTTCAGATTCTTTTCTGTTATAGGTTATTACAAGATACTAAATGTAGTTCCCTGCTTTCTCTTTTTGTTTAAGCTGGCAGGAACTTCACTGGCCCAGTGGGGAATGGAGCCAGGAGAGTGGAGGGTTCTCCCCATTCCTGCGATGATTAAAAGTGTCGACAGGGGGCTTCCCTGGTGGCACAGTGGTTGAGAGTCCGCCTGCCGATGCAGGGGACACGGGTTTGTGCCCCGGTCCGGGAAGATCCCACATGCCGCAGAGCGGCTGGGCCCGTGAGTCGTGGCCGCTGAGCCTGCGCCTCCGGAGCCTGTGCTCCGCAACGAGAGAGGCCACAAAAGTGACAGGCCCGTGTACCGCGAAAACAAAACAAAACAAAACAAGGTGTGACACCACCCCCCCTTAAGCTCCCACGCACATGCCCTGGGCCACACTGCCCTGAATGGCAGTGGCAGAAATGAATTAAGGCTTGGTGTGGTATGTGCATTACTACGAGTCCCAGGCCATGTTCTGAGAATCATTGTTCTACTACACCCAGTGGAGAAAACCGCCAGGCTTGCATCGGAAGTAGCCCATTAAGCTATAAGAATACAGGTGGGGATGGGGCGAGGACCAGCCTACAGGCACGTAATAGGATAGCATTTCACGGCTTTTGAATGACTTCGGGCAGGGAATGCTCTCTCCTGTGGCCAACTCTATCAGACGTACCGCTCT
>NW_006781329.1:84987-85223 GCF_000442215.2 Lipotes vexillifer
TCACTTATTTACAGTATCTGCCTGGGCCCAACTGGCCGCTGAGACATCATATTATTTTGCCTTTCCTACTCCTTTGTATTCCTACCTCATTCTGTATAACAGCAAACAGGCAAAAGCACAGGCATGCACACATATGCATGCTTTTCCCTGCTACACTCCTCCTCTCCTGCTCTCCTACCGCTGGAGTAGGGCAGCCAAATTTTTAAATTATAAACACTGCGCGAGGGGAGGAATCT
>NW_006781329.1:85254-85644 GCF_000442215.2 Lipotes vexillifer
CTTTCCCTAGGGAGGGTGCACACAGCTGACGACGCTCCTTTATCACGTTCTGACTGCAACCCGGGAATATCCATGCGTAGCCGTCACCGCAGTGAACTCAGCGGCTGCCCTCCCACACGTTTAGAACCAAGGCGCGTACCAAATTTCAGAAGCAAGTTGGAAATATCCTGCCACTTGGGTTGTAGCGGAGGGCGCCGCCTCTTCTCTCCACTCCACCTTTCAAAATCCCTGCTCTCTAGTCGACACATCCCAGCCGTGCCCTCGTGACCATGAGGAATCAGGGTGCACGGGACACCACGGAAGGAATTCCAGCCCCTTCTTTTCACACTCATCTCTGTGGCCTAAACACAAACCACTAGGGCTGCACGCAGGCTGCATCCGCAAGGGAAA
>NW_006781329.1:85654-95778 GCF_000442215.2 Lipotes vexillifer
GAATTCAGGAGCCAAGCACCCTGTGGAGTCACCTTGGGCGAGTCTCCTATCCTGCCTCAAGGGCTGCCGGAGGATTAAACTGCCTAGTCTCTCGGAACAGGACAGAAAGCCTCCGGGTTTTGTTGGATGTGCAGTTAATCCTCAAAATAGTTCTTCATTCATACCTGGTCACAGGACCACTCCACCTGCCTCCTTTCCTGCCTGACATTTGTATACCACTACAGTAAGTTCTCTACATTTGAAAACTTTTGCTTCCAGAAAAAAAAAAAGTGTTAGCTTGCCGGGCAGGAGAGCTGCATCGATCTCCCTACTCTTAATCACTCAGTGATTACACGGTAGTGGTGGGGGTGAGTGGAGGGGTCTCTCAAGACCCTCCGTCTTCTCTTCCCTCCCCTCTCTTCAGGGGTCTATAGAGGACCTCACCCCTACCTATGCCTTCAGTTGCCTCCAGAAGATCCATGGCAGCTCCCACGAGCTCCAGACCTAACTTCTTATTTGGCACTTGCAGCTGGATGCTGCATGGGCACCTCAAACTCCCCTTCTCACCTCCCTCGCCTCCCTTCGGGTTCTCCTCCTGTGTTTCTTGTCTCAGGGAGCACTTCTGCCCTCCATGCCACTCAGCAAGCTAGAAAACCTGACACTCTCTCGCCCTACGGCTTGCTCCTCACCAAGCCGGGCTGATTTCACCTCCTAAATACGTCTCCGGTCCGTCCATCTCTCTCCCTTTCCACTGCCCTGTCTCTCAATTCAACGACTATAATCTCATCCCTGGAAGACCACCCCAGGTCCCAGCCCTCCTCCCACACCCTCCAGTCCATCCTCCAACACAACCAATGGATCTTCAAAAATGCAAATCTCATCATATGATCTGCAGCTGAATAACCTTGAATGGCTTCTCACTGCTTCCAAGATAACGACCAAAATCCTGAACAAAGACTACAGAGCCCGCCTGCCTGTCCCTCTCTCATCCATCTCAGCCGGTCTCGCCCAGCCCCAGATCTCCACACTGGCCTTCGCTCCCGCCCCCGTCAGGGTCACTGTAAACCTGGCTCCTCCCACCCTACCCGCACTTCCACCCTCACCTATTTTGCTCAGCTAATTGCTCTGTTTCTCTCAGATCTTATTCCCTAGGTCACTTATTGGGGGAAACCTTTGCTGGCTTGAGTCAAGCTCAGGGTCCTCTGCTGTAATAACTCTCAGCACCTTATACTTTCCCTTCTTGATGAACAACACAGACTAGCATCACACGGTTATTCGTCGCGGTTGGAGCCCATCTCCCCCACCAGCCTGTAAGCTCCGTGAGGGCAGAGACCATGCCTGACTGCATTAAACCCATGCTTACTTAACAGACATTTATGAAAGTCTATCACGTGTCAGAAACCATACATTAGTTCTCCTGAATTATGTAAGTTAAGGGTTTAGGTAGGATCTCACCCTATAGGGCATGGAAAACAGTAAATTTCTGAGTGGATCTGCAAGGTGGGACAAAGAATTAAAATGATGCCAAGTGCAAGAGCAGGGGAGAGAGCTCCAAAGAGATGCAAGGCATGAGCATGGGTTAGGCAAACAGGGCAGTGGGCAGACCCCAGAGGACAGCTGACTAAGGGATGGAGAACTGGACGGTTGGAGCTTGGCAAAGGACAGGAAATAAAAGAAAAAAACAAGGTTAGTTGCCCACACCACAGCGTTTCTAAGGCCAGTTCACCCTCCCCTTGTCAAAAGGCTTTACTGAATGTTCCAGTTGCCCAGCAGAGAAGTGACCCAAGAGAATCCCAGAAATAGAACAAAATTTCATACAGCCACTCCCTGCCTTGCCAAGCGCTCCTCCCCACTCTCCTACTCCTGCCAAATTGCAAGGAATCGTCCACCAGCCGCAGGTGCTGAATTATTCAATAATTTTAGCAGCTTTCAAAACACTTGTGCAGCTAGAAAATCTCCCCAAAAGAAAAGAATTGTGTTATTTAGGCTACTAGGTCATTTCTTGAACCTCTCTTGAATCCTGGTTGGCCACGTAATTGTTCTTTCAATTGAACAGTAGCTCATGGACAGCCCACCCTTCCTAGCAAAAACAGTGGCAAACATATAATCACAAGATGATCTGCTGCTAACTCTGCAGTTATAAGCAGGCAGGTTACCTGCCAAACCTGCACAGCCATCCCTAGGCTCCTGCACTTACCCAAGACTGAGATCTGATGCAGCACCTGAAATAAGTACCAAACGCGGCAGCAGAGAATCTGAAGAACAACCTCCAACTATCCATTATTCCCCTACACACACACCAAGCTGCCTTGTTTCAGTGAAAAAAAAAAAGGGCTGGGGGGGGGACTGCTACCTTCTAACCTCCGTCACCAAGCGAAACCCATTAAAATAATCTGTCCGAGCCTGGATCTGGAAACCCTTGTTCAGCACCTCACCCACAACCCACCCACCACTGCACGTCAGCCCTCTGAGCTGTTTTCTTTGAGCAGAACAAACCAAAGAGAATGTTTCAGGGAAAAAGAAAAATGAGTCACGAAACAAGCCTTTAAGGCTCCATTTTAGGACAGAGTTTCTTCAGGAATCCCCTATTTCTGGCTCTGAAGAAGCAGAGCATGAAGATGAATTGGGCAAATAAAAATGCAAATATTTGCCAGCGGTGACTTTTAACCCCAAATCGATTATAAGACTCACATAGGAGAGAATGATATTTTTCATCTAATCAAAAACAATCAGAGCCCCCAGAGTCTTGGGCACTGCCCTCTAAACCTCAAATATGGCTACCAGGGAGTGAATTGCAGTAATAGACAGAGGCGCATCTCACTGCAAATAGATTAAGGGAACCTTGTAAACAGTCACTTGCCCACACTAAGCATGTATGTCAGGGGCTTCCCTGGTGGTGCAGTGGTTAAGAATCCGCCTACCAATGCAGGGGACACGGGTTCGAGCCCTGGTCCGGGAACATCCCACATGCCGTGGAGCAACTAAGCCCGTGTGCCACGACTACTGAGCCTGTGCTCTAGAGCCCGCGAGCCACAACTACTGAAGCCTACACACCTAGAGCCCGTGCTCTGCAACAAGAGAAGCCACCACAACGAGCAGCCCGTGCACCGCAACGGAGAGTAGCCCCCGCTCACCGCAACTAGAGAAAGCCCGCGCGCGGCAACAAAGACCCAACACAGCCAAAAAATAAATTTTAAAAAATTAAAAAAATTTAAAAAACCCTTCCCCCGAAAGCCTTCAGGGAGTTTGGGTCAAAAAAAAAAAAAAGAATGTACGTCAGCCAAGTGACGGGGTGGGGAGGGGATGAGTGCTAGGGAATAAGACATTTGCTTGTTCACATGGGTGGTTGCAAGGCAGGACCAAGCTCCACCATCATCCATTCTTTCCCAAGTGCCCCAGGATGCCAACAGTTATGGGGGAAAAAAAGCACACGCTCATGCCTCATTCTTCCTTACCATTTCTCCACCTGTTTAGCTCCATCTCCAGATGCTGGAGAACATTCTTCAAAGTCTTGTTTTTCTCTTTCTCTTTTTCATATTTCTTCTTCCATTCTTCCGCTGTCAGCTCCAGGTTCACAGAGACTGTATTCTTGATGGTCTTAGCCCTGAGGTGAAAAACATAAGGGAAAAATTCTGAGCATAGCTACTAGCATTCGCTAAATCATGAATATAATTAAGCCTCAAATTCCTTTCATGCCAGAAGATTGGGACTTGGGGAGCACGAGGGACCCTGGAACTTTTACCTATCACCCTCCTAACTGTATTAATGGCACCACTATTCCTAAGGCTCTAAACTCACCTTTCCGTTTTTATTTCTCCTTTACTTCCTGCCAGTCTCTAGATCCAGTGGGAGTTTCTTTCTTTTTTTTTTTTTTAATGAATTTATTTATTTATTTATGGCTACGTTGGGTCTTCGTTGCTGTGCATGGGCTTTCTCTAGTTGTGGCGAGCGGGAGCTACTCTTCGTTGCGGTGCGCGGGCTTCTCATTGCGGTGGCTTCTCTTGTTGTGGAGCACGGGCTCTAGGTGCGCAGGCTTCAGTAGTTGTGGTGCACGGGCTTAGTTGCTCTGCGACATGTGGGATCTTCCGGGACCAGGGCTCGAACCCGTGTCCCCTGCACTGGCAGGCGGATTCTTAATCACTGCGCCACCAGGGAAGTCCCAGGATTTTCATTCGAATTATCTCTTGGGGTCTTTCTCTATTCCCTCTGCCACCACCTTGGTCTATGTTCTCAGTAACAACTTATGGTTACAGCGTTTTTCAAACATTCAGCATCCTCCTTTAAGCATCTTACATACCACTGCCAGATTCATCTGCCCAAGTAGAGCTTTCTTTCAATTCAGTTAACTATGAAACACTGGGGATATACCAAGACAAACGAGACAAGGTCTCTGGCCTTGGAGCTTACAGTTTCTCATACCAATAAATACACAGACAAATCAGCTGTTTCTCTTACCCACATTTGGTACCTAGAATCATCCCTGATGTGTTTAACACATGCCAACACATGACACCCGAGACAGGTGGGTCACTTTATGAACTCAGCCCGGCCAGGTGAGACCGTGGCTCCCTGCTGGGCACATCCTTCCCCACCACCCAGGCAACTGTCACCAAGTACGAGTGGAGGGCCCACTTTTCTCAAGAAAAGTCAGAAATTAAGATTTTTATTTGTATCTCCCAGTTTAAGACAATTCTTCAGAATGATGTGTGGGACAAACAAACATGTCTAATGGACACCATTTTGCCACTTGGGGTATAAGAGATGGAGTGGCCTCCTAGGATGGATGGCCTGGGAGGGAGTGTGATGCCACAGTGCATTTTTGAACAGTATCTCAAGGGAGCAAGAGGTAAGAGTTAAGGCACGGGGGGCTCCAGCCAGTAATGAAAACCAAATACATGATTCACTGACTTATGCACAAAAATGAACACATAAGCAGATCTGTCCAATTAAAAAGTAAATTGATGGAGGGAGATGCAAGAGGGAAGAGGTATGGGGACATATGTATATGTATAACTGATTCACTTTGTTATAAAGCAGAAACTAACACGCCATTGTAAGGCAATTATACTCCAATAAAGATGTTTAAAAAAAAAAAAGTAGGGCTTCCCTGGTGGCACAGTGGTTGAGAGTCCGCCTGCCAATGCAGGGGACACGGGTTCGTGCCCCGGTCTGGGAAGATCCCACATGCCGCGGAGCGGCTGGGCCCGTGAGCCATGGCGGTTGAGCCTGCGCGTCCGGAGCCTGTGCTCCGCAACGGGAGAGGCCACGGCGGGGAGAGGGCCGTGTACCGCAAAAAAAAAAAAAAAAAAGTAAATTGACGATGGCAGAATTCCACTTATTGCATACTTCTGAAGAAGTAAAAACTTCATTTAAAAATATGTGATATGCTGTTTTATTTGCTATTGACTTTTTCATTTTAAACTCCCACCAGTTCTTGTCCTGTCACATTTGCTGGCACTATCTGATGTGTGATTCGGCTTAATTACTGTTGTAATGAAATGACATTTTGGACATGATTTCTATTTCAGTGAAAGAAATTCAGCAGTCCTCACCAGTGCTGCAGACGTCATTCCAAAAATTAATTCCTAAAGCAGACAACTAAATAACCCAACTGTCAAAAGAGGAGTTAAATGATTTCAATGTAATCATTTCAGTGTAATTCTCCCTCACTCACTGTAGCTTAAGGCTGCTGTCCCCAGAAGTGGTTCAACTCTAATTTTTCAAATAACAGCAATCTTACTGCTACTTTAAAGTCTACGCCAATTTGACACTTTCACCTCACCTTCTAACATCCTCAGGCAGTGTCATGGGTGTTTCTGTGTCATGGGTGTTTCTCAGATACAAGCACAAACACTGCAGCATCCATTATCAACTTAGTTTAGTAAGAAAGTGAACAATAACGTATGGCTGAAATGCTTGTGGACATTTAAGAGTATACTTTGAGGCTACTAATTTTTTTTTTAACATGATTTCTTCCTTCCTTCCTTCCTTCCTTCCTTCCTTCCTTCCTTCCTCCCTCCCTCCTTCCCTTCATTTCTGCGTTGGGTCTTTGTTGCTGCACATGGACTTTCTCTAGTTGTGGTGAGCAGGGGCTGCTCTTTGTTGTGGTGCGCAGGCTTCTTCTCACTGTGGTGGCTTCTCTTGTTGTGGAGCACGGGCTCCAGGTGTGCGGGCTTCAGTAGTTGTGGCACGCAGGCTCAGTAGTTGTGGTTTGCGGGATCTAGAGCGCAGGCTCAGTAGTTGTGGCGCATGGGCTTAGTTGCTCCGCGGCATGTGGGATCTTCCCGGACCAGGGCTCAAACCCGTGTCCCCTGCATTGGCAGGCAGATTCTTAACCACTGTACCACCACGGAAGTCCAAGGCTACTAATCTTACTTTTTACATCATAAAGAGTCTCTTGATTTCCAGTGATACTAGAAAGAGAAGAGCCTTTATGCTATACTCAGGCAGGTTTAGCCAGAAGTCCAATTTTGTGAGCAGACCCAACAAGGTTATCCCTCGTATAGCTGAGCCTCATTCTCAAAGTTCTTTTAAGTTGTTGAGAAAATTCTTTTTCTCCCACTTCTGTAGTAATTTGAGTCCTGGCAAGAGATAGTCTACTCAAATTGGGAAGAGCTTAACAAAGGTATGGGAAGGATGATGGGAAATAACAAGGGATAATGGGTACCCCACATTAGTGATGGGGATGCCGTTACCACCCTTAGGCTAAAGGGGTCCCAGAGGAAGGGAGCTATAAGAAGGCTGTCCATACTCACAGATACAGAGAACGAACTAGTGGTTACCAGTGGGGAGAGGGAAGTGGGGAGGGGCAAGATAGGGGTAGGAGATTAAGAGGTACAAACCACAATGCATAAAATAAATATGCTACAAGGATATATTGTATAGCACGGGGAATATAGCCCATATTTTATAATAACTATAAATGGAGTATAACCTTTAAAAATTGTGAATCACTGTATTGTACACCTGTAATTATATAATATTGTACACCAACTATACTTCAATTTTTAAAAAAGAGAACAAATTAAAAAAAAAAAATTTAACCCTTAAAAAAAAGAAGGTGGCTTCCCAGTAGAAGCTGTTAACAGCCTTTGGTCTAAGAACACAGCCAACCAAAAGTGACCCTTCAGGGAAGGAGTCAAGAAATTAATACCCTGACCTCCCTCTCTTCTCTCCTTATGACTGCCTGCCCATGTTCCTTCCCCATTGGTGGAACCTAACTGGAAGCCAGAGGCAAGGGAGCCCATTGTAGTTGTCCAGACTGGTCACTGTCCCAGGGCACAGAGCAGAGCAGAGACGGTACAGAAACAATCCAGAGGAGCAGATGGAAGATATACAACCCAACTCCCATTTGGAACTGAGAATAATGGTGGGAAACCATGTCTCCTGCTGCTGTCCTAGACAGACTCCATTCAGTTCCAAATGAGGCAAAAACATCATGCCTCTCCATCCACTAAAGGCAGAACATGAAGAAATCAGCTAACACTGATTGGGAGAGAGATTAATTATCCCAAAAGTGTTCTACAGATTTAAAATAATCTGAAATAAAATCTCAGGAGTTTTGCGTGTGTCTATAGAAATTGACAACCTGATTCTAAGATTTATAATAAAAATAAAGAGGGCCAAGAATAGCAAAGACAGTTTTGAAGGACAAAGCTAGAGGATGGAATACCAATATATTATAAAGCCACAGGAATTAAAACTGATCATTAAGTAGTCCAGAAACTTTAGAATAGAAACAGAATACATTATACAGAAACAGACACTCAGCTATGTAGCCATTTGATTTACAACAAAGGTGCACATATAGCACAGAGGGAAGGGATGGTCCTTTCAGTACACGGTGCTGGGGCGGGGGTGGAGGTGACGATCTTTATCAACTCCCCCAATAACATATAAAAAATTCTATTACAGATGAATCATATGCATAAACGGGAAAGGTAAAACAATAAAGCTGCTAGAAGAAAACAGGAGAGTATCTTTAAGAGCTTGGGGTAGGCAAAGATTAATTTCTTAAATAGAATAGAAAGAAAAGACAAATTTGACTTCATAAAAATTTAAAACCCTCTCTTCATTAAAAGTCACCATTAAAAGATTTAAAACATAAGCTGCAAAGTGAGAGAAGATATAAACAATCCATATATCTGCCAAAGGACTTATCCAGAATAATCCCTATAAATCAAATCAGAAAAAAGCAGACAACTGGTGAAAACACTGGGCAAAGATCTGAATAGGAGCTTCACAAAAGAAGTGCCGATAAATACCACCCACAAAGGGTGCCGAACACATTAGCCTTCAGGGAAACAGAAAATAAAATGACAATAAGATACTTTTACACACCCAGTAGGATGGTTAAAAATTTTTAAACTGATAATACCAAGTGTTGATGAGGATGTGCAGTGACTATAATACTCAATTGCTACTAGAGGGAGTATAAGCTATTCCAATCTATTCCAATAAGATATTTAGTTTTAATAGATAGTACTGTGTGCGGGACCGCAACATTTTTACCTATTAAAACTAAATATCTTATATCCTGTGAGCTAGCAATTCCACTCATAGGTATATAACCGACAGAAATGAGGACATATGTTCACCTAAAGACATGACAACGAATGTCATAGCAACTTCATTTATAATAGCCACAAGCTGAGAACAATACAAATAACCATCAACAGTAGAATGGATACATACATGCTATATTCATACAACAAGATATTATATAACTATGAAAACGAAACTACTCCTACACCTAACAATGTAGTGTACTTCAAAGATAAATGTTGCATAAAAGAAGCCAGATACAAAATAATACTGCATGTTTTTATTTGTATCAAGTTCAAAGACAGCAAACAGTAATCTAAGTTGACAGAAGTCAGAATGACACTTACCCTTGAGAGTTGGGTACTGACTGGGAGGGTTCAAAGAGAGGCTTCTAAGATGCCAGGTGGTGGTTACATGTGAATATACGTGTATATTTAAATTTTTACTGAGTTGCATACTTAAATGTATTTTACTATATGTATGTTACATTCAACAAAAATAAGTTAAGAAAAATAAACTGATGAGGAAAGAAATCAAGTCAGATACAAGAATTTCTAGATTGTGGAAGAAACAAGAGTTACTAAGAGAGATACTGAACTTCTGTGCCTGGATTTATGTCTTTTTAATAGAACAAATATTCTCCTATCTAGGAGGTTGAAACCAACCTTGCAAAATGGAATAAAGAGTGTGTTGGTCCCTTGCTCCCACAAGAGACCTAGAATAAAAGGATGATGAACATCTATAATCTCTTTTTACTTCTTACCATGAACTTTAGGAAAATCTACAGAGTAAAAGGGCCTAATGATTAGGTTCTACCTAATTTTGCCGCCAGTGTGGATTAGCTAGTGGTCTGATGAGTTTTGTTTTGTTTTGTTTTGTTTTTGCCTTGTTCACTGTAGAGCATGTCCAAGTGTCTTCCAGCTCTCATACTCTTTGCTCTTTTATTTTGGTATTTTCCACATACGTGCTAGCTGTCAATCACACTAAGCAGTGTTACATCTGGACCCTCTCTTCAAACACAGTGAATAAACATGGATCCTGGGCACTCAGGACACAGTGCCAGGATCCATGAGCATTTCCTGCTCAGCCTGGTTTGCAAAAGAATTTCAGGTAGCTAACAAGGAAACATAAAATTGATGGGATAGCAGAAATTAAGAAATGCTCTTAAGGCAGGTTTTATCATTTTTTTCTAGCTGAAGCTATATAGCAATAGCAATACCACCCAGCCCTATAGTTTGGGGACACCACCTCCTTGATACAGGATAAAAACCAAATAATCCATGGGAGCCTTACCATAGCCATGAACTTACTACTCATTCATCATCTTTATGGGTCAATCTCACTCTGCTAACATATGATAAATCCAGTGTGACCTCATCACTCACAAGGGAGCACCAAAGTATCTTGGGTCTTCACTTTCAAAGATCCTCACTTTGGTTTTTCAACCAGATCCCCTAAGCCGTATACAGAAAGAAATGCCTGTTCCACAAGATATGACCATAGCAGACACTGAGCAAAATCCTAACCAAAGGCTAGTTAGGGGAAGAACCTTAATTAATATTAGGTTTACAACTTAATAGCAAGACCTACTTAGCAGGAAT
>NW_006781329.1:95825-100777 GCF_000442215.2 Lipotes vexillifer
CAGGAATGAGTCAAATCTTAACGGTACAATGATCAGGGTTTCTGTTTTGCAGTTTTTCTTTGTTTCAGCTTTCTTTAGAGAGTTAAGCACCACTTAAATAATATGATCTAGGCCTGCACCAGATATAATATCTCTTCTCCCCATAGGGAGGGAACCAGGATCCAGTTTTTAAAAGATCTCAAAGCTAATGAATGTTAACCATTTTTGGAGAAGGCAAACCAAGCATAGCAGACAGAGAGCAGAGGCCACAGTACATATTCCACCTAGATCTCCATACAAAGACAGTTATGTCAGAAAAGGATACACTGACATATTCCACTGAAGGATGGAAAGAGGAAGGCTCTACCCCTCTGTCCTCATGTGTTCTGTTATGTCCTCCTCAGCACCTCTCAGTTACTCTGTCACTGAACTTGCAATTTACTTGTTCAGAACCACATGCCCAGGCTTCCAAGGTTACTGATCATGTGCATTTCTACCACCTTTATTAAGCCCCCATATTTGGCACTTAAATCAAACCCTTGTTGAAGAGGGGAAGTCGTAGAACCACTGGTTCACATCATTCTATGTCCTGTTAAATCCCATCCCCACCTATTTCCTGAATAATTGCCTATATTTGTACTTTCTGGCCAAGATCAGTTCTAAATGATATAGAAACTACATACTGTTGGAGTTTCTTCAAATTACCTCGGCCTCCCCTGGAAGAGCCAGGAAGATGTTTGTTCTTGGTACCTTCCTATCTCTTGTTTTCAGCATTTTCTTTCCCTCTCCAGGATAGTAGTGGCATTTGAACAAGGAGCGCTAGACAAACCCACACCTTCAATGCAAAGAATAAATCTGTAATGTATGATTCCACATGGTGAATGGTGTGCGTGAGAGAGAGATAAAGAGACTGAGATCTCTTGTGGGGTGGAAGAAGGTAGCCCAGCATCCCTCTCTATCAGTCAGGGTTCTCCAGAGAAACAGAACCAACAGGAGAGAGAGAGAGAGAGAAAGAGAGAGAGAGGTCTTATATATCTGATATCTTATATATCAGAGAGGATATCTATCTATCTATCTATCTATCTATCTATCGAAATTGTCTCACTGGAAACTCAGGCAGAAATCGATGCTACAGTCTTGAGGCAGAGTTTCTTCTCCAGAAAACCTCAGTTTTTGCTCTTAACACCTTCATCTGATTGGATGAGCCTCACCCCTATTATGGAGGATCATGGGCTTTACTTAAAGTCAACTGATGGTAGATGGTAACCACATCCACAAAAAAATTTCAGCACAACACCTAGGTTAGTGTTTGATTAAATAATTGGCTACTACAGCCTAGTCAAGTTAACACATAAAACCATCACACCTTCTAATCTGCCCTGGGTCCTAGTTCCCATATAAAACACCTAACCTTCTTCTGGACACATGACTGCCGCAAAGCACCTTTCCATTTCCCGGTAAGGCCATTTCCCTGCCCATGAGTCGGGGATGTAGGGAAGGAGAAATTAAAAGCTTTAAATTTTGTCTTTTGAAAAATTTTAATCTCCGGAGAAACATTAAGAAATGACCAGCTTGGATAAAGATTTGGCATCTGGTTAAACTAACTGTCACCCACAGCGTTTCCTCCTCCAAGAGCAAAAATTAACCCTGTTGGTGTTTGGCAACAGGCCCTCCAACAGGGGGTGATTTGATTCTTTCTCCATCTTATGTCAAACCTGCAGCCAAGCATCTCCCTTGGCCAAAGTGCTTGCTCTAGTCCTGCAGGGAACTTGTTCTTATGCTCTGGGGACATGCATTTTGCACACACACCACCCAGGCTCTGCCTAATCCAGCTGCCATTAAACCGAGCATGAAATGGCAGAGTTTTTTTTTCAAAAAGTGCATATCGGAAAAAGAAAAAAGAATATTACTTTTCTAAACTATCCTCCTTTCACATTTAATATATAAATAAAGCCTTTGAATTATTCATGCTGGATCAATCAAATTCTTGGTGTCAACAATGTGCTGATTCAGGCTTTTTCTAAACTGATTGGTCTGCCCCCTGGGGACCCACCTTTCCCTCATTACCATCACAAATCAAGGTACATTAAATAGGCTTCCATGATTGGGTGATTTGATAATTGTTAACTGGGTGATTTCCACACTTCTAAAACTTAAAAATAACCTTTTTGAATAGTGCTATAAAAAGTACTTTGGGGACTTTCCTGGTGGTGTAGTGGTTAAGAATCCGCCTGCCAATGCAGGGGATACAGGTTCAAGCCCTGATCCGGGAAGATCCCACATGCCGCAGAGCAACTAATCCTGTGTGCCATGACTACTGACGCTGTGCTCTAGAGCCCGCGAGCCACAACTACTGAGCCCGTGTGCCACAACTACTGAAGCCCACGTGCCTAGAGCCCGTGCTCCGCAACAAGTGACACCACTACAATGAGAAGCCCTCACACCACAACTAGAGAAAGCCTGAGTGCAGCAATGAAGACCCAATGCAGCAATTAAATAGATAAATTTATTAAGATTTAAAAAAAAAAGAATGCATTACCTTTCCTCCAAAGGTTTCAGTATGCCTGACAGCACTTCATTTTTTTAAAAAAAAAAAAAGGGGGGGGGGGGGGCTTCCCGGGTGGCGCAGTGGTTGAGAATCTGCCTGCCAATGCAGGGGACACGGGTTCGAGCCCTGGTCTGGGAAGATCCCACATGCCGCGGAGCAACTGGGCCCGTGAGCCACAACTACTGAGCCTGCGCTTCTGGAGCCTGTGCTCCGCAACAAGAGAGGCCGCAATAGTGAGAGGCCCGCGCACCACGATGAAGAGTGGCCCCCGCTTGCCGCAACTAGAGAAAGCCCACGCACAGAAACGAAGACCCAACACAGCTAAAAATAATAAATTTATTTAAAAAAAAAAAAGTACTTCGGAAGACTAATTAAAGACTAAGAAATGAAACTCTGGGAGCCAGATGAAAAAGAAAAATTGGTTAAAGTGCTCTAATTTGAGTCCCCATCCCTTAAAGCAGGAAGTGTTCAGCTTCCTGACAGAGGACGGCTTTTTGACTCTGCTGCCCTCAGGCATCTGTATACTCTGTCATGCTTCTACTGCATCAAAGGACCTACTACTGTTTTATTCAGAACATCAATACAGTATAGCCTAGCAACAAACATGGACTTTCTTTGTGTCCTTGAAAGAACCACGTGGCAAGAACTAAGGAACTTCATGCTGCCCTTAGGTTTGGCCACCCCTGCAACAAGAATATCATGAACACTCGTTATACTGAATTTGGGAGATGCCCGGCAGTCTTTTCTGAGTTCATAGTGCTTAATCTCATTAGCTATCAGATACCATGCCTAATCTGATGTTCAGACTCATATCTGCGTGTAATTGGGTTCAGTGTGTGTAGTTACCAATAAAGCGGGTACTGGCTCCACAGAGAAGTTAGATGTCTTTGAAGAATCCATTAACTAACTCGAAGATGGAGAAAAGGGAACAAAATTTCACACATTTCTAATTAAGGGCAGGAAAACAAACCAGATCGAAACCCAACCAAATTTCTGGACATAATGGTGTCATAGCTCAGCAACCGCTCTAATGTTCTAGGGATTCCTACATAATAAGCATTAGGTTCGTCTGTTCATTCATTTTGATAACATTTGTCTGTTGACCACCTACGGTGTCCTAGTTGTCCTAGGTGCTTGTTGGGACAACTGAGGCTGGTAATAAACTAGTCCTTGTCTTCACGGAGCCTAGTATCCAGATGACTCTGACTAAAGGTTATAGACCAACCTATTTCATTTGAAAATATAATTGACATACTATTTAGTTCCTGGAATCCTAAATTATCAGCAGGATTTCTTTTTTTTTTAATATGCATACTAAGGGTCTTTTTATTTTTTTTAACATCTTTATTGGAGCATAATTGCTTTATAATGTTGTATTAGTTTCTGCTGTATGACAAAGTGAATCAGCTATATGTATACACATTCCCCATATCCACTCCCTCTTGCGTCTCCCACCCACCCTCCCTATCCCACACCTCTAGGTGGTCACAACGCGCCGAGCTGATCTCCCTGTGCCATGCAGCTGCTTCCCACTAGCTATTTATTTTACGTTTGGTAGTGTATATATGTCCATGCTACTCTCTCACTTCGTCCCAGCTTACCCTTCCCCCTCCCTGTGTCCTCAAGTCCATTCTCTACATCTGCGTCTTTATTCCTGTGCTGCCCCTAGGTTCATAAGAACCTTTTTTCTTTTTTTTTTTTACATTACATATATCTATATATAGATACCATAAATACGGTATTTATTTTTCTCTTTCTGACTTACTTCAGTCTGTATCACAGACTCTAGGTCCATCCATCCACTACAAATAACTCAGTTTCGTTTCTTTTATTATATATATGTGCCACATCTTTTGTTTTTGTTTTTGTTCTTGTTTTTGTTTTGCGGTACGCAGGCCTCTCACTGTTGTGGCCTCTCCCGTTGAGGAGCACAGGCTCTGGTCACGCAGGCTCAGCGGCCATGGCTCAAGGGCCTAGTCGCTCTGCGGCATGTGGGATCTTCCCGGACCGGGGCACGAACCCATGTCCTCTGCATCGGCAGGCGGACTCTTAACCACTGCGCCACCAGGGAAGCCCTGTGCCACATCTTTTTGATCCATTCATCTGTCGATGGACACTTAGGTTGCTTCCATGTCCTGGCTATTGTAAATACTGCTGCAATGAACACTGTGGTACATGACTCTTTGAATTATGGTATTCTCAGGGTATATGCCCCGAGAGTGGGATTGCTGGGTTATATGGTGGCTCTATTTTTAGTTTTTTAAGGAACCTCCATACTGTTCTCCATAGTGGCTGTATCAATTTACATTCCCACCAACAGTGCAAGAGGGTTCCCCTTCTCCACACCCTCTCCAGCATTTATTGTTTGTAGATTTTTTGATGATGGCCATTCTGACTGGTGTGAAGTGACACCTCATTGTAGTTT
>NW_006781329.1:101054-121979 GCF_000442215.2 Lipotes vexillifer
TCAGCAGGATTTCTTTAATCATTCATTCCAGAAATTTAATTCTACTCCTACTTCATTCAGTCCTGATCCTTATATTACACCCATATCCTTATACATTATGTCACGTTCAGTCCAGCCCCATGCATGACCATGACTTTCCCAAGCCTGTTGAGAGATGGAGGAAAGAGGGGACTTGCAATCACTGGACACCTTATTCTGTGCCAGGCCTTGTGCTACGTAAAAACTGAAGCAACTCATTTAATCCTCCCAATAATTATCAGAAGTAGGTGTTATTATATTTCTTCCTATAGGCAAGGAGATTCAGGCTCCATGAGAAGGAAATGAGAGAAAAAATTGGCTGAGAAACAGAGCTTAGCTTCAAAGCTGGAGTAACTGACCCCAGAGGGCTGTGCTCATCAAGGTCCCTGATCAAGCAGCCCACATGGAAGAGGCTGTGGGTCAAACAGTATAGTCTCGGTCCTATAACATCCCACACATTTAGTTATTTACTGGCTGTGTGGCCTCAGGGGCAGGACCTAATGGCTTGGAGCCAAAGCCTCAATTTCATCCTCTGCACAAAGGGAAGAGATGCCTACCTGATAGAATTTCTATGAGGATTTTGACATGCCTGGCACACACTAGTTCCTTTAAAAAAGTGCTAGTGATAATGATGATACTGATGATGGTTTCACTGAGATCAGAAGAAAGATAATCATCATTCAGACTTATACCTAAAACTCTTCCTATAGACAGCTGCAAATGCCTACCAACAGCAGCAGACTTGAGACAGAGCCCATGCCCCAGGAAGACCCTGGCTTGCAAAGATTCAGATTACCTTTGCTTTGTGGATGAGAATTTTTTTTAAGAGATGTTCCCTTTATAAACACATTCAGTGCTGGTTTCCTCAAACACGTCTTCAGAGGAAACTGTTAAAGCTCAAGTTTAAGAAACCAGGAGAGGGCTTACCTGGTGGCACAGTGGTTGACAGTCCGCCTCCCGATGCAGGGGACACGGGCTCGTGCCCCGGACCAGGAGGATCCCAGGTGCCGCGGAGCGGCTGGGCCCGTGAGCCATGGCCGTTGAGCCTGCGCATCCGGAGCCTGTGCTCCGCAACTGAAGAGGCCACAACAGTGAGAGGCCCGCGTACCGCAAAAAAAAAAAAAAAAAGAAACCAGGAGAGATGGGGCAGGCAGGATGATCCCCACAGTACTCTATGTTTCCCATAAACAGATACAGGTTTATAGGTATTCCGTGACCCTTAAGAAAAAGTAGCAATCCGTTGACCTAAGCATTGTGCTAATCGGGGAAGTGATCTGAGAGGAAGTAAAGGACCCAAATCCAATTTAAAAGATATATTAGTTCTACAACCGTTCAGTGTAATTATTATTTATTTAGACATCCCACAGGTGCCATGACTGGGTAATTCTATGTTCTGTTGAGGGTTCAGGAAATGACTGGGGTTTAATGCAGTTTAAACAAGCCGTAACAATCTCCCATTCAGAATGCCGACCACCATCTGGCCTTTCGCTAGGCATCTTAAACGATTTCTCAGGCATAACCACACAACACACTCCCAGGAGGAAGGCGGAGGGAGTGCTCCGTGCATAAGGCAGCTGGAGCCCGCAGAGAACTGGTAACTTGTCTAAAGATCACACAGTTGTTTGAAGGGAATGACAGCAGTAGAATCCACAACTCCCAACCTCAGGCTCAGGCTCAGCCCATTGAGCATGTAAGATGCTCCGATGGCCCCAAGCCACAGCATCCCAGCACTCTGGGAACTAGCACCTGAGGCAGCCATGCAGGGCGGATGGGGCTCAACACCTGGAACTGACAGACCACGACTGAAGATCAAGAAAGGAAGGGATGAACTAACCCATACCCATGAATGTTGTTGTAGGATTACTTTTTTTTTTTTTTTGCGGTACGCGGGTCTTTCACTGCTGTGGCCTCTCCCGTTGCGGAGCACAGGCTCCGGACGCGCAGGCTCAGCGGCCATGGCCCACGGGCCCAGCCGCTCCGCGGCATGTGGGATCTTCCCGGACCGGGGCACGAACCCGTGGTCGCCTGCATCGGCAGGCGGACTCTCAACCACTGCGCCACCAGGGAAGCCCTGTTGTAGGATTACTGACTGTCCTTGCTGCCTACCTCGTAAAATTCTCAGACATCTAGGAAATCTCCTTCGGACATTTTTGAAGGTGAGAAGAGGGCTGCCATCCTCCTCTTTCCTCAGCATACATGCTGCGTCTCCTACGCCCAGGGTGAGGATCAGTATTTCTTCTCCCCACCCTTTGATATTTATGCAACTACCCTACAGTCACCTAAGTTTCAGTTATTCTATCAGCAAATTTGCAATGGATCCCAAATACTGAAGTACTTACTGGTAGTAGTGGTACCACTAATCATACTACCAAGACTGGCAGTTACCAGTCGAGTTATATACACTTGAAATCCTGTGAACCTGAGAGACTTAACTGCATGACGAACAAAAGTAACACTCCACGGAATAACCAACAATCACATCTATGATAAGCTTGAGTTGTTTTTTTCAGCATCATACCTTTGATAGGCATATTCCTACTCATTATTTTAAAACATAATTGTTCCTTTGGCCTCAATAAATGATGCCTCAAGTTTACAGGTCACCTGCTAGATGCAATTTACTAACAGGCTGCTTGCTTCCCCACTCTGTTCCCTCTCTGAGCCTAGCCCCTTGCCACTCACTCCTAACACCTAAGACCCAGCTCAGAGCATAGGTTATGAGAGGCCACGCCCACCTTTGTCCAAACATTAGCGTTGACTTGGTCTCAGCTTCATTGAATACCGAGGGAGAACAGCAAATAACGATGGTGGTTCTACAGTTCCCGCCCAGAGAGTCCTGAAGAATCCGAGTCATCTTGCTGTCCCGGTATGGCACGTGTGTTTTCTATTTAGGAAAAGAAAAAATATTGGCTGTTACAGCCCATTCAAAGAGAAAATACAGAGGCAAGCAAGTTAGTGATGGGAGCTGGGCTTAAAAACATGTGAAAGAAAAACCTGTTGCCTGGTCTTTGGATCTTGCCAAAGTTTAGAATGCCCATTCTGGGACCACCCGGGTCATAGGAAATTAGCATCACCATTCACACATTTTAATGGGCTAGATTTCCAAGCAAGCAGGGCGTCCACAGCCAGGATTCCCCCTGTCCCTTTCTGAACAAAAACAAATGAATCTCTGGGGTGTGTGGCAAAGAGAGTACACGAACCCAAAAGGTGACTTCTCATAATATCATTGAATAGATGGGGACAGGATCACTTACTGTCCCTTCTGCCAAGGCAGAGATCACGTTTCCAAGAGCAGACAAAGACTTATTGATATTTTTAGCTTCGTCGAGAACAGCTCCCTCGGCACCAGTTTTGCTGACCTACCAGAGAGAAGAGAAAACAGTGAGCTGCACAGGACAGCAAAAGCACAGAGGAGAAAATTCCAATTCACAGGAGGGCAAGCAGGGAGGAAAGGACTGACGTGAATCCTCCTGGAAGGCAGGGGAAAATAAAAGTAAGTAAGAATCACGGTGATAAAATCTTCCCTTGTACCTGAGGCTGGGGATTTGTTCTCTCTTGTTGTCATTTTCCTCTCAACTAGGTTTTAGGGGGAACAGCTGAGATGCCTCAAGTGTAGAGCTGCGGATGCTTCCCAGGGGACATTTGTCCAGGGACACCAGGCTCCAAAAGTGCTGTCACTACAGAAAGGCTGGGGTCCTGTGAGACTGAACCACAGTCTCCATGCCCAGGAAGCATTAAGAGAAAACACGGTCCCAGCCACAATGAATGCACTATTTGGAAAGCGTAGATTACAAGCTCCAACTTCAAGCAAAGGACAAGAAGTGGTAGCGATGGTTATCCGGACTCTCTGCTCCTTCCCTTCCTATTCCCATAGCAAGAAAAAAAAAGGAACAATCATCCAAAAGGAAAAATACTCGACAAGACATGTAAGGCAAGAAAATGTATATTACATAGTGAATTTGTCTTTTTTCCTCTGCAGTTAGAGGGACCACACACCATTCCTCCTCGGCTGTGTTATTACTGGTAATTTCCTATTTACAGCATTTGCTCTAGGTAGAAAGCAGTTCACAGATGCTAGAAAAAAGGGAACTCAACGTGATTCATAGCTCTGCTGACTGAACAAACGACACGGCGGGGAGCGGCTGCGCTCTGAAGAAAGAAAGAAAAGCAGGGAAATGATTTTAAACTGTGCGAAGATGGATTTCAATTCTGTATAAAGGAGAAACTCCCAACGACAGAGATGAATGCATGTTCAAGGGGAGATTTTTTCCCAAAGAAAAATTCAAAGATTTCTCTGGAAATCATGTGTGGGTCCCCTGCTTACAGATGAAGAAATCACAGAGCTGCTGTGTCACAAGTATTAATAGTAATAGTCTATTTCACAAGGTGTTGTTTAAGGTGCTTTCACACTTGAGCATCTTAGTTCCATGAAATATGCGAGACAAGTACAATCACCTTCCTTTTACAGACAAGAAAATTTTGAGCTCCAGGGATGTCAAATTGCCCACCCAAGGGAAGAACACCATTTAAGAAAGACAGGACTAAGACCCAGAGCTCTGTCCTACTAGATCACACTGCTACATTCATGCGGACACATCTAGAGCAAGGAAAACAGATGTTAGCACAGGAAATGACGTGCAGGACCACAACTTTAAAATGCCTCATAAACATCATAAGTAATAACCACTGACACTGCACAGGCCTCCACTCTCAACTGCCTGCACTAAGCACTTTTCAGCTGCATTTAGGCCTTAAGTACTCATCTCTGTGCTCTAAAGGGAAAGGGGGCAAGCTTGGGAAGAGGGAAGGGGTCACTGGGAGCTTTGTCTAGACCCATACAACAGGTGCGGCAGCAAAGCAGATGCTAGTTGCTAATGGCTGGTCTAGAAGTGAGCAATGCTGCTCTCTACTCCCCTTCTGGTGGGCATCTGTTTAAAGTTACAAGCCTGGACCAGTTCGATTTTCGACCGCCAACTAGGAGGATACGTGTGATCTGCTCAAGGCTGTACAAACGCGGACAGGAGGACAATCCAAGTAGCCACTACTCACACGGATACTAGTGGCCATAACTTGGCGTCCAGCAACTCAGTGGTGGGAGCAGTAAGTGGGGATCAATGACACAGTTTGGGAGACTGACCGAGCTTCAGGGCCGGCCCTGATGGGGACAGTTAGCATGACATCAGAGATGAGGGAGGCCACATGGTATTGTGCACAGAGACTTGCTCTGTGATGTTGTCTGAGGTGGGCAGTGCCCCCAGCCGGGGTGTGGCAGCAGGAGCCCCTGGTGGTGCTATGGAAGTGAGGATGGGAGGGCAGAGGGGAGTTTCTGGGAAGCCTATTCGGTCTGGAGTATGGCCTCAGCCAGTGCCTGGGAGAGCATGGACAGGGTACAGATGCCAAAAGAAAACCCTCACAAAATCAGAGAAGGGTCAGGGCTTGTGGCTAAAACACTGGCTCCAGACCCCGTAGACTGAAGGCAGTGAGGCTGCCCACACAGAACATGGTCAGTTCACGCCTCCTGCAGAGAGAAGCCGGGAAGGCAGGGAGAGCCCCACTTTCCAGATCTTCTATCAGCAAACAAACCTGCAGAGGCAGGCCTGCCACATTCCAGCGTCAAAGCCCCCTCCTGGCCTATCTGAATCTGTTAAAACACAGAGATCTTTCCTGTTCTCAGAAGTTCACGTCCCTCCAGCATTTGTGCCGCTGCCTTTGCCAGGCTAAGTTCACACCAACACTCGCCTCATGTCATCATCAGGGTCTATTAGGCGTAAATCAGGTTGGCATTCAAAACACCTCCTGTGACATGAATAGGGGACTTCAGGACCAGAAACGAAAGAGCAGAGAAATGAAGGTTAAATTTAATAACATCTTAGCACAACATCAGAAACTTTAAAAGCTCTTTAAAACCAGGGACTAGAAAGACATAAAAATTACCCCAGTGCACACTGAAGCAAATAACGGGGAAATTGTGGATAATACAAATAAAGAACCAATTACCTTTTCGCTCCCAGCCAAATCAACTAGATACAGCTTCCCACTGAGTTTTTTTTCAGTCTCTACATTCTCTTGTTTAATATTAATCAGGAAGATACTGTGACTTCTAGAGCTGTGTTCATTCATGTCTGAAAAGAAAAACAGTTTACTGCTCTACAAAGAACATATAAATTTAGGTAGCAAGCATCTCAATAAAAAGCACAACAAATCATGCCTAATAGCTCCGTTTTTTGTAAGTCCACTCAATTTAAAAAATTACCTGACATCATTTCTCCTGCAAAGCAACGCTCACTCTAGAAATGAAAGATTTAAAACATTTTCACGTGGCAAAGAAATTAATCTAAAAATCGTGGTCAGTGGTTGAAGACAACAGTCTCGAGCTCTGCCTGAAGCCGCCATCCTCCAACACGCCAATCCAGCCTACCTCTCTCCTTGAAGAGCTCAAGTCTTCCTCCCCTGCCTCATTTTAAGTCCCTCAGCCTTTATCATTCTGACTAGTACCTGATGTATTCCATCTTCTTCATGTGTGTAAGCCTTGCCTTATCAGTGATATCATAAGTTTTCTTAAGGAAGAATTATGACTTCCTTAAGGAAGGATTAAGACATACATTTCTTCTATAACCCATGCTAGGCACATAGAAGGTCTCAAAGATGAAATATGCTTCATTAGAACCAAGTACCAAAAATAAAAATCTTCTTGGACCCTGGTCTTTGCTCACCAGGCAGGCAGAGACCCCAGTGACTGTTTTACTCAACCCCACTAGCAATTATTTCTCAAAACTATCTAACCAGATTATGTGGGAAGAAAACCCTAAAAGATTCCACAAAAATGTTAGAACTAGTGAATTTGGCAAAGTTGCAGGATACAAATGCAATACATAAAAATCATTTGCATTGGGCTTCCCTGGTGGCACAGTGGTTGAGAGTCCGCCTGCCAATGCAGGGGACACGGGTTCGTGCCCTGGTCCGGGAAGATCCCACATGCCGCGGAGCAGCTGGGCCTGTGGGCCATGGCCACTGAGCCTGCACGTCCGGAACCTGTGCTCCGCAACGGGAGAGGCCACAACAGTGAGAGGCCCGTGTACCACAAGGGAGAGGCCACAACAGTGAGAAAAAAAAAAAAAAAAAAAAAAAAAAAAAAAAAAATCAGTTGCATTATATATAATAATGAACAATCCAAAGAGGAAATTAAGAAAACAATTCCATTTAAAATTAGAACAAAAAGAATAAAATACTTAGGAATAAACTTAACCAAGGAAGTGAGAGGTATACACTGAAAACGATAAAATGTTGCTAAAAGAAATTAAAGAGTACACAAATAAATGGAAGGATAATCCTTGTTCTTGGATTAAAAGACTTAATATTATTAAGATGTCCATACTACCAACAGATTCAATGCCACCTCTATCAAAGTCACAATGATTTTTTTGCAGAAATAGAAAAGTCCATCCTAAAATTCAGATGAATCTCAAGGGTCCCTGAATAGCCAAAACAATCCTTAAAAAGAGCAGAGTTGAAGTTCTCACACTGGCTGATTTCAAAACTTACTACAAAGCTATGGTAATCAAAACAGTGTGGTATTGTCATAAAGGTAGACATATAGACCAATGAAATAGAGAGCCTAGAAATAAACCCTCACATAATATGGTCAAATAATTTTCAACACGAGTGTCAAGCGTGACCATTCAGGGGCTTCCCTGGTGGCGCAGTGGTTGAGAGTCCGCCTGCCGATGCAGGGGACACGGGTTCGTGCCCTGGTCCGGGAGGATCCCACATGCGTCGGAGCGGCTGGGCCCATGAGCCATGGCCGCGGAGCCTGCGCGTCCGGAGCCTGTGCTCCGCAACGGGAGAGGCCACAACAGTGAGAGTCCCGCGTACCGCAAAAAATAAAATAAAAAATTAAAAAAAAAAGTAGTAAAAAAAAAAAAAGAGTGACCATTCAATGGGGAAAGGACAGTCTCTTCACCAAACTGTAAACTGGATATCCACATGCAAAAATGAAGTTGGACTCTTCCTTTAAGTCATATACAAAATTTAACTCAAAAAGGATCAAAGACCTAAATGTAAAAACTAAAACTATAAAACTTTAGAAGAAAACAGGGGAAAGGTTCATGACACGAGATTTGGCAATGATTTCTTGGATAGTAGTAAAAAAAAAAAGAGTGACCATTCAATGGGGAAAGGACAGTCTCTTCACCAAACTGTAAACTGGATATCCACATGCAAAAATGAAGTTGGACTCTTCCTTTAAGTCATATACAAAATTTAACTCAAAAAGGATCAAAGACCTAAATGTAAAAACTAAAACTATAAAACTTTAGAAGAAAACAGGGGAAAGGTTCATGACACGAGATTTGGCAATGATTTCTTGGATATGACACCAAAAAGCACAAGCAACAACAGCAACAAAAAATATAAATTTAACTTCATCAAAATTAAAAACTTTTGGGCTTCCTTGGTGGCACAGTGGTTGAGAGTCCGCCTGCTGATGCAGGGGACACGGATTCGTGCCCTGGTCCGGGAGGATCCCATATGCCGCGGAGCGGCTGGGCCCGTGAGCCATGGCCGCTGAGCCTGTGCGTCCGGAGCCTGTGCTCCGCAATGGGAGAGGCCACAACAGTGAGAGGCCTGCGTACCGTACCACAAACACAAAAAAAAATTAAAAATTTTTGTGTGTGAAAGGACACTATCAACAGTGAAAAGGTAACCCACAGAATAGAAAATATTTGTATGTCATATATCAGATAAGGGATTGAGATCCAGAATATATAAAGAACTCCTACAAATAAACAACAGCAAAAAGCCAAACAACCCAATTTTTAAAAAATGGGCCAAGGACTTGAATAGCACTTTTACAAAGAAGATGCACAAACAGCCAATAAGCATATGAAAACATGCTAAACATCACTAATCATTAGGGAAATGCAAATCAAAATCTCAACGAGATAGCACTTCACACCCATTAGGATGATGATTAAAAAGAAAAAAAAAACAGAAAATAAGAAGTGTTGGCAAGGATATGGAGATATTAAAACTCTTGCACACTGTTGGTGGGAATATAAAATGGTGCACCTGCTATGGAAAACAGTATGGCTAATCCTTAAAAAATTAAAAGAATTACCGTATGATCCAGCAATTCTACTTCTGGGTATTTACCCAAAAGAACTGAAAGCAGGAACTTGAACAGATATTTATAAATACCTCCATGTTCATAGCAACATCATTCACAATAGCCAAAAGGTAGAAGCAACACAATGTCTATCTGTGGATGAATGGAAAACAAAATGTGGTCTGTGCATACAATGGGACATTATTCAGCCTTAAAAAGGAAGGAAATTCTGACACATGCTACATGGATGAATCTTGAGGACATTATGCTGAGTGAAACATGCACGTCACAAAAGGACTTGTATCATTCCACTTATATACAGTACCTGGAGTTGTCAAATTCACTGATACAGGAAGTAGGGTGGTGGTTACCAGGGGTTGGGAGGAGGGAGTATGGAGGGTTATTATCCAATGGATATGGAGTTTCACTTTGGGATAATTAAAAATTCTGGAAAAAAAATTCTGGAAATAGGAAGTGGTGATGGTTGCAAATATTGTGAATGTACTTAATGCCACTGAATTGTACACTTAAAAGTGATTAAAATGGTAAATTTTATGTTATGCATAATGTAACAAAATTTTTAAAAAAACAAACAACTTACCAGAATGATAAGAAAAATAGTAATGTTCTGGACCAACAGTTCTGAACCAGGGGGCCAAGATGGACTGTCAGGTATGTCATGAATAATTCATAACTAACAATATAGCTTAAGAAACAGTGAAAAACTTCTTTACAAATGAGAGATGCATAAGAAGTCTTATTTCCTATATGCGTATAAGCAGAAGAGAAAGAAGCAGAGTTTAACCGACACTGTATACAGGTCTAGGCTCACCTATGAAACTTGCCATATATATGAATATGATCTGATACATCTGTGGGGGTAGGGAAACAGTTGAGAATTACAGTTCTGGATCAAAGGATCATAGCACCAGTCAACCAAGCAAAGCTACCATGCGGGGAACTCACTACCTCTCCAGGTAGGCTTTACTTGGGGCAGCATTAAGGACTAGAGCTCTTCTTGTGATAGGTTAAAATCTGCCTCCATGTAGCTTCAACAATTCTGGGTGGTCTACTCATTCAGATCAAACAAAGCAAGCTGACTCTCTTTCTTAATGTCAGCACCTTGAAGATATTATGAATATGTTAAGAAACACTGCATTGCCCATATGCCCTCCCCAGATATTTTTCCTCTCTTCAAAGCTAGAAATCCTTCAGGGACTTCCCTGGTGGTCCAGTGGCTAAGACTCCGTGCTCCCAATGCAGGGCGCCTGGGTTCGATCCCTGGTCAGGGAACTAGATCCTGCGTGCCGCAACTGACAGCCTGCATGCTGCAACTAAAAGATCTCACCTGCCGCAACTAAGACCCGGCACAGCCAAATAAATAAATATTAAAAAAAAAAAAAAAGTTAGAAATCCTTCTTTCTTTCAAGTCCTCTTCACATGAACTCACTCTCATCTGTGCACACCTCATCTGAATAAGACAGACAGCCCCCATCTCTTCATGGAAACTCTGCTGCTCTAAACACCACGTGACCTGCTTCCCTGAGATGGGCCGAGGAAGGCATCACAAGGTAAACCAGCTGACCTGACTATGTTTGTTACCAAGAAGGCATCACAAAGTTTACAGTCAAGCTCCTGTTCCTCTATGTCTTTCTTTTCCTTGTTTACAAAGGGCAGAAATCTAACATGGTTTCTTTCCATGCGTATGACTGGCCTATGGAATCTGTTGGTTTGGATTTTTTTAAACAATAACATAGTTAAAATAAATGAACTTAGAAGCTTACTTTCTTCCCCCTTTAGTTGGTTGGTTGGTTGTTTACCCCAGTGTTCAGGCTTAGGCTGTTACCAGGGCCCAGTCAGTGAGCGTCACCCGACGTTTCCAACAGGCCCCTGGACAGCAGGAGGTGCTGTTTCCCAGGACCTGCCCAGGCCTGCTGGTACTGCTTACACCCCTGTGTTTTGAGTGCCAGTCACCGCTTTACAACCGCCTTCCCCTGCATTATTCCATTTGGACCTCATTACCGCCACCCAACCTGGTTGGTAGGCAGAGACGTTTGTGTCCTAAGTTAGAGGGGAGGAAACACCACCCCAGGCTTACTCGTTACAGCCACGTGGCGGTTTGCTTTGCCTTCATCTATCACGTCCATGACCTCCTCGGGGCTTGACACAAACCGCTCGGTGCACCCCTGCAAGACAGCCAGATCAGGTTGGTCATGGAAAAACTGAAAAGCAACATGACTTTGAAACAGCTAAACATTTTCCCACTTCTCTTCTAGAGCTGCCAATCCAGAGAAAGGCTGCACTGTCGACCCAACAACTTTTCCTCCTCGCCTAGGGCTTGCAGAGTACTTTAAAAATAAGTCTGGGGCTTCCCTGGTGGCGCAGTGGTTGAGGGTCCGCCTGCCGATGCAGGGGACATGGGTTCGTGCCCCGGTCCGGGAAGATCCCACATGCCGCGGAGCGGCTGGGCCTGTGAGACAATGCCACTGAGCCTGCGCGTCCGGAGCCTGTGCTCCGCAACGGGAGAGGCCACAACAGTGAGAGGCCCGCGTACCGCCAAAAAGAAAAAAGAAAAAAAAAAGTCTGAGCAAACGCTAGGAAACCCAGAAGTAAACCATAAAATAAATGCCAGATTTTAAGTACATATCCATACTCATCAGCAGTGGAGACAGAAAATAAAGAAGGAAACCAGTGATGGAAAAAGAAATGGATGAAATCTTGCTTTGCCTTTCAATCTATCCACCAACTTTAATTAGATACTGAAGTTGTAGACATAATGCTATGAAAGGTTTCTCCTAAGTGCAAAATATGAACAACTGTACTCAATACCAAAGCCTCTTTAAATGTGAATAATAAATGTTCAGTTCTCCAGTTCTTACCTCACGTGATTTGACATCTGTGATATACTTACATAGAAACAACTGAAGAAATTAAAAGTCAGTTTTTTTAACCAGATGAATATTAAATATAAGGAACATGATTAAATATCTATATGCACTTTTTAGGTAATATTCTGGGCATCTTATGTAATAATTATGACAGTGACTGGAGAGAAATCAATTGCATCATCAATCAAGTTTTCCTCATACCTTTACGTACGGGACTCTGTTTTTATCTTCATGAACAGCCAAGTTTGTCTTGGATACTACAGAGATGATAATGATGACATGCAAAGAAGAAAACAAAAGTTAAAGACCCTGTATTGGAGAAAAAATAGAAATTGTTACAGAAGATAGGTAAATCTAATCACTTTGCAATGACTCAAGTTAAAGCTTTGGCTGAGAATAAGCAGATAGCCTGAAGGCAACAGAACATCTCTATAAATTCCTTAAGCAGAAGTGCTGTACATCATGCCAACCTTTCTGGACTTCAGTTACAGAACAAATAAAAGACAAGAATTCGGGTTACTCACCATCGAGTAAGTCCCTGATTTTGTCCAGGTAGATTTCAAAATAGGAAACCTGATTAAAAACAAATTGATTTTGAAACAGAAATGCCACCCTGTATTTCAAAAACATCATTATTAGAACTCGTAAAAGCTTTCTGTTATGCCACCAAGAGTAAGAAGAGCTCTACAAAGTGAAGATTCAGAGTCTAGAGGGTGGAGCCCCAGCCCACTCCCCTGGCCTCCTGCTTCCTGCTTGTCAGCTTGCTCTACAAGTCCCTGCTCAATGGGCCACTCTCCATCCCCACATCAGAGCTGCCTTCACTTCCAGCCAGGTGTTATTTACATCCTGTGCTAGACAGCCTTATAGGAGGACTCTACCTTTTCACCTTAGATGAGCACCAAGCAAACTTCTAGGTATGACAACAGCTAGAACAGAACATGTCCTTTGCAAGTAACTGTCAAAAATCAGTAGACCTGGGGCTTCCCTGGTGGCACAGCGGTTGGGAGTCCGCCTGCCGATGCAGGGGACGCGGGTTCGTGCCCTGGTCCGGGAGGATCCCACATGCCGCGGAGCGGCTGGGCCCGTGAGCCATGGCCGCTGAGCCTGCGCGTCCAGAGCCTGTGCTCCGCAGCGGGAGAGGCCACAACAGTGAGAGGCCCGCGTACCCGCAAAAAAAAACAAAAACAAATCAGTAGACCTCACCTCAGACATGACATTAACAGCCTCTTCAGACCAGGGAGGGAGCATGTTCCAAACATTCACATGAAGAAGGTGGGGAGGGGGATAAGGGCAGTTTGCTTGGAACTACAGAACAGTAACAGGGAGAGAGCTGGTGATAGTGGCCAGCTTTGGGGAGTCCAGGAAGGATTTGAACAAAATGCAATTTAATGAAACACAACTAGACTGTAAGAGGGAAAGGATACCTTCCAATTAGTTATTCTCAAACTTCAGTCCCAGCACTGCCTGTGTCAGCATCTCCCATAGCGTCTATTTAAATTGCCCTGAATCCTACTGCAATCCTCCTGAATCAGAATCTCCAAGAATAGGATTTAGGAATCCGCTTCTAAACTCCCCAGGTGATTCTTATCTTATCTCAGGCTGATATCTGAGAACAACTTTAACTGGATACGTGATCTTGAGGATTTAATTCACAAGTAACCAAGACCCTAGACCTCAATGTTCCCATCTGTCAAACGAAGCCATTCGACGTGATGATATCAAAAATTCCCTCTAGGATTCTGTACTGTCTACACTTGCCTTCTGCAGACCAGATCAACTGTCCTCTCCCTCAAGTTCATGGGTTTTTTTTTTTTAAATCTAAACAGAGGATTGAGCCAAAACGGTGTTTTAAAAGTTGAAAAGTAGTTGTAAAGTTGGGATGTAACTCTACCTGTGAAATCTCACCCCTACATCCCAGCTCTGGACGGGTCCTGCCTCGAGGCAGGGGAGAGTGAACACTCCCTAACCCAGCACTAGTCCCAACCCAACTCAGCCCTGGTTCATTATCTTTTGTCCGTGTCTCAGCCTGGAACCTCCTGATGCCTCGTTTCTCTGAGATCTGGGGTCCTGGCTTCAATCCCTGGAATCTGTAGCTGAGCATCCTCTCCCTAACAACCTCTGCCTGCTTGAATGTCTGTCAAACAGTCCTGTCACTGACCCTCTCTGTCACAGATACAATTACCTGACCTTTGAAAGACCTATTGCTCTGGAAACCTCTCTCTATGGCTGGAATCCTAGGGTCTGCTTGACCTCTAACCCTAGACATTTCTAACCCAGCCCTTCTGCAGCCCACTCAACCCTGGTTCCAACCCATTCTATATATTTCAGAATTGTCTGGTCTTCATTAAGACTTCTCTGTTATCTTTGATATCTTAAGCTTGTGCCCTTATTTCCATAGGTTACAGAGAAAATTAATGACATCCAAAGACCGGTTGTGAACTAGATATTAGGAAATCTGGCAGTTAGAATCTTGTTCATTTAATATAAGTAGAAGGAGAATTCTGATTTATTAGTTTCTTTTTACCATAGCAGATAGTGGCTGCTTTGGGGTGGGGGGTTGAATTTTGTTATTTTTGTCACCTCAAGTACTTTGTAAAACCACATGGAAGAAAAATAAATAAGCATTGTTTGGCACTAGGAGAAAGCATGTTCAAAAATAATGTTTAAAACCTCCGTGAGACCGGTCAGAATGGCCATCATCAAAAAATCTACAAACAATAAATGCTGGAGAGGGTGTGGAGAAAAGGGAACCCTCTTGCACTGTTGGTGGGAATGTAAATTGATACAGCCACTATAGAGAACAGTATGGAGGTTCCTTAAAAAACTAAAAATAGAGCCACCATATAACCCAGCAATCCCACTCTCGGGGCATATACCCTGAGAATACCATAATTCAAAGAGTCATGTACCACAGTGTTCATTGCAGCATTATATACGATAGCCAGGACATGGAAGCAACCTAAGTGTCCATCGACAGATGAATGGATAAAGAAGATGTGGCACATATATACAATGGAATATTACTCAGCCATAAAAAGAACTGAAATTGTTATTTGTAGTGAGGTGGATGGACCTAGAGACTCATACAGAGAGAAGTCAGAAAGAGAAAAACAAATCCCGTATGCTAACACGTATATATGGAATCTTAAAAAAAAAAAAAAAAAAAAGGTTATGAAGAACCTAGGGGCAGGACAGGAATAAAGACACAGACGTAGAGAATGGACTTGAGGACACAGGGAGCGGGAAGGGTAAGCTGGGACGAAGTGAGAGAGTGGCACGGACATATATACACTACCAAATGTAAAATAGCTAGCTAGTGGGAAGCAGCCGCATAGCACAGGGAGATCAGCTCGGTGCTTTGTGACCACCTAGAGGGATGGGATAGAGAAGATGGGAGGGAGAGGCAAGAAGGAGAGGATATGGGGATATATGTATGCATATAGCTGGTTCACTTTGTTACACAGCAGAAACTAACACAACATTGTAAAGCAATTATACTCCAATAAAGATGTAAAAATAAATAAATAAAAAAAACCTCTGTGAGACTCACTTTAAGGAACAGATTTTCAACATTGCCTTAATCAAGCCTCTTTTTCTTGACTGAGCCTGTCACTACTCAGTTCAAAATAAGAAGTCAATAACGAACTTGCTCATTTACAATTATTATTTGTGAAATAAGACAGCCTAACTACAAATGCAGAACAGGAAACTGGACTATAAAATTCAGGCCTAGACATGAGTGTTCTTCCTCCTCTCCTTCCCCTTCATGCTGGGGCTATTTTTATCTTATTAAGATTCTAATATGAGACCTTATTTTGAGGGCAATAATTGGTTTAACATCTTACTCTAGGATTATCCCATGAGAGCCCTACAGTGGTTTAAGGTATTTAAATGCAAACAGCCTAAAAGATGCACTAAGCTCCCAAATCTTGATCCCATCAAAGCAACAAGTGTCTGTATCCTCAGATATAAAAAACTCTATAGCAAGGAGGAGAAGCTGGCTTCAGCCAACAAGAGGAGCTGTAAAGAAAAAGATTTACCGGATGTACTTTATAATTGGGCAAACAGTTTCTGACTTGTTTAAATATAATTTGGGGAAGGTACACAGCAGAAATAAGTAGAGGTGGAAATTTAATATAATGGAACAGGTGCTGCACGTGGGGTCGGTCAGATCAAGAATCTAAATCTCAACTCTGGGGCTTCCCTGGTGGCGCAGTGGTTAAGCATCCGCCTGCCAATGCAGGGGACACGGGTTCAAGCCCTGGTCCGGGAAGATCCCACATGCCACAGAGTAACTCAACCCACGTGCCACAACTACTGAGCCTGCGCTCTAGAGCCCGCGAGCCACAACTACTGAAGCCCTTGCGCTTAGAGCCCGTGCTCTGCAACAAGAGAAACCACTGCAGTGAGAAGCCCGTGCACCCCAACGAAGAGTAGCCCCCGCTCACCACAACTAGAGACAGCCGCGCGTCGCAACGAAGACCCACCCAACGCAGCCAAAATTAATTAATTAAATTAATTAATTAAATCAATAAATCTCAACTCTGCCGAGGACTTGATATGTCACTTTGGCCATCTGGCTCTATATCCATGAACTTCAGTTTCTCACCTCTAAAATGATGGGCCTAGGCACCTGGGTCCCAGCCTTCAAGGATGATCAGCCTCTTGGTTGATCTGCTCACCTCCAAGTCTGCTAACTGCGCCTTTCTCCTCCACCCCCTTGTCAACCCCGTCCCCAGCCACGTGTATCCTGGACACAGCTGATCGGAGCTGGGGGCAGGGGGTACCTACTGGAGGCTGGGCCAGTGGTCCCCTCCCCAGGGCAATGATGAATTGGAAATAAGGGAATGTGGAGCAGGAGCTGCCATGCACCCTCTTTCCCATACACAGAAAAGAGAAAGATGGTCTGGAACAAGGGAAAAAAATTAAGCAAGAGGGTGGGGATTAAAGAAATTAAGAAATGTGGGGACTGTAATGGAGATGGAGTTACTTTTGGGGGTAGTGAAAATGTTCTGGAAGTAAATAGTGATCATCGTTGTAAAATTTTGAAGATATACTAAAAACCATCAAACTGTACACTTTAAAAAGGTTAAATTTATGGTATGTGAACTATATTGCAATATTTTTTAAGTTAAAAAAAAAAAAAAGGAAAAGCAGAGCCTGGATTTCTTACTTCTCCACAACTCCCCGCCCCCATGCCTGCTGTCAGATTCTGTATCTTATAACAACTTCCTCTATTTGCTTAAACAAGTAGCTTTCAGTCACTTGCAAACAAAGGCGTTCCAATGAATATACCCCTTCTACCAAATGTTATGAATTCACAGCTATAGTTGAGAGTAGAAATCTCTCTTTCAATTCAAATTTAAGCCAGAACATAGGTTTGAAAAACAAAAACAAACACAAGGATGAAAAGAATTCCCTTTCCTAACATTTCTCAGAAAGCGCTCCTCAAAATACTAGTCTGTCATCCTCCAAGGAGGGTAAAGTATGTCCACAGTCAAATAAGATAGGAAATGTAATATAGTACATGTCCACTTTGCAGAACTGCATTACACGTTAGCATATTTAAGCTTGGGGTAAGTTTAACATTGTTCAGCAAAGCATTTTCCCAGCTAATTTGACCACATACACCTTTTCCATCGTAGCCCACTGAGTAATAATATGAGGGATTGTATTCTATGGAACACATTTTGGGAAATGCTGTCCTCACCCAATCATGGACACAGGCCAGTCAGATCTACAGAAATCCACAGGGTAAAGGGTAGAATTCAGACAACTACCAAGATGATTCCATCCTAAAAAGGGCTTTGCCTTTATCTCACTATTTCCTCAGTATTAGCCTGAGTCATTAACTAATAAATATGGTTCTGCTGATCACAGGAATGTCATTTAAATTAGATAAAATCTTCTGTGTATACATAAAAGAGGAAGGCAAAGAAACACGATCTGCAGCTCAGTTTCTCCTCTTGGGACTCAATAATAGCACTTACCTTGATGTGGAACTCCAGGTTCTCGTCCATGGAATAGATGTGGTCAAAGATGTCGTGTGCGATCCTTGGGATGATGCCCATGAGTTGAGGGTCATGTAGCTTCCCCTAGTGAGTGAAAAAGACAAACACAGGGAGCTAAAGAGTGCTGGGCGACACGTGAGAGGGAGAGAAGGGGCCGAACCTGGGCTTCTTAAACAGGACTCCGTGGAACAGGGAGCACCACGCAGGACTGCCTGCTCCCTAGGGGGTCTACCCGACCTGCCAACAGACCGACAGTTAGCGGGGTAACTCAACCAGGCAGGGGAGAGCATGTCCTGCTGGCCTTGAAGGCCCCCAACGTCCCCTCGTGCTGTCACTGCGGGCAGCAGATCAGTGTCTATGCGGGTGAGCGTGTGGGTAGGAAGGAGGGAAAGGGAGAAAGAATGAGGTTACGTGTGTGACTGTAACATACTAAATGTGGGCTTTGTTTTGGAAATTTTACAAACTGACCAGGACCTACAAATCCAAGTTAATCTGCCTTAATGAAATCACCTTGAGAGCTGATAGATACAGTTTCATTCACATCATCGTTGCTCAAAAATTTCTAAGAAAACTCATTCTGGAAATACCTTCAGTAGCACTTGACACACCAATCAAGAAAATCCATTTTATCGACTTTTTTTAAAATCTGTAATTCCCAGCCCAAACTGTTCCAAATAATTTTTGACTGTTTCCAATACATAAATCTGCTTATAAAATATTCTCTTATTCTTTCCCGGCCTTTTTCCATTTCTATTCATTTTACCTAAGGTGTGGATGGAAAGGTGAATGTTTCTGTTATTTGGACGATCACTAAATCCATTTTCAAGATCCAGAATTTGCCACCTCTGAAGAGTTTCAAAAAGAGACAGCATAGGACCTGAAAGCAATTCCTAAGAAGAATTCTAGAAGTGTTTCAAGCAACAGGCTTAACAAGAACCTCGGTGCACAACTCCCAGACAGCCTTCTTCACGCCCACACCAAATGAACACTTAAAAGTTCTATCACGGGTTAAACAACCCGTCGGCATACAGACACACGTCTAAAGTGACTGCCGGCAACTGTCTTCCCAGAGAATCACACACGCCTTTCAGAAGTTCTAAAACTCTAGGAAGAAATGGAACTGGAAGCAACGCCAGTCTGCTCTTTTGTTTTCCAGGGATGCTCAACAGCCTTTACAACTTTGACACATACATCTTTGTTCAAAATCTGCCCAATACCTGCAAGATCGGCTTTGTTTTCCTCAGTCAAGTCCTCTTTTTCCTTTCAGAGGTTCACTGCCTGGTGCTTCTCTAACAAGATGACTTCTGAGCCAACATCTGAGTTACCAAAAGCAAGAAGGTGCATGAACCCTGGCACTGACTACAGGCCACAGAGCACTTTCCATTATGAGTCCTCCTTCACGCACCTGATTCCCGACCTTCCACTCTGTTCAAAGCAAGAGAAAAGCCAAATTCAGACACATCTGGCCTCTGGCTCTTACTTGGAAAACAGGTACTCTTCTGGAATGCCTCATCTGCCAAGGACCCTAAATCATTTGATGTGTTTCTATTGTTTTTTAGTTTAACTGTACACTCCCTAAAGGCAGGGTGGCCAGTGCATATGTATTTCCTCACACTGCTTATGATACTTGGTATAGTATCTACTGCATAGAATTACTGTAGAATTTAAATTAAACAGGGCTTCCCTGATGGCGCAGTGGTTCAGAGTCTACCTGCCAATGCAGGAGATGCAGGTCCGTGCCCCGGTCCGGGAAGATCCTACATGCCGCGGAGCGGCTGGGCCCGTGAGCCATGGCTGCTGAGCCTGTGCGTCCGGAGCCTGTGCTCCGCAATGGGAGAGGCCACAACAGTGAGAGGCCCGCGTATCACAAAATAAATAAATAAATAAATTAATTAATTAATTAATTAAACAGTATATATAATGTGCTTAGTGACAATAAATGTTATTATTCAGCTCATAATACACTCTCTCAAGAAGTTGCTGGGGTTTACTTGACTTGAAGAGTCTGAAAACATGTTTCCACCCCAAACCATTAATACATATATCTAATGAAAACAAAACCAAATCACTGAGACTTCACTTCTCCTAGATCATCACAAAACATGTAACAAATCAAATATTGGACCCCATCTGCTCTGGACTATGGAATTTGCTGGCAGAAATGGTACCTACAGTGAAAACACAGTCAAATGTGACACCACTGGGCCAATCTGACACAAGAGGGTCCAAAGAGTGCCCTCCACGCTGCCACCCAGAGCTCTTTAATAATTCATCATAATCCTTTAGCTTCTCTTCAGTGGCCCACAGCCAAAGAAGAATGATCAATAATCCAAAAATCATTTATAATTGACTCAAATCTGTTTCCCTAGATGCTTTCCCTTTCAACGGATTTATCTTCCAATTGATTCTGGGTGCACACAAGTATTGACATCCTTTGTTTGCCTTTGGCAGGGTAAGAATCAAGGCAGAGCCAGGATGAGTCTGGACACTTCCTGTTTTGTTGCCCTGAAGACCCAACCCAAAAATCACATGACAAGGAGCACAATTCATTTGGAGAACACCTAATAATACCCCCATCCCCACAGTGACAGAGGGATGTCCAAGTCTACCACAGGTTTAGGGGCTGGGATGCCTGCTCTAGCTCATAAACCCAAGAGTGTGAGGGCCTTTATGCTCAGTAAACAAAGCCTGCCAAAACAATGTGTGAGGGCTTCCCTGGTGGCGCAGTGGTTGAGAGTCTGCCTGCCTGCCGATGCAGGGGACACGGGTTCGTGCCCCAGTCCGGGAAGATCCCACGTGCCGTGGGGCGGCTGGGCCCGTGAAACCATGGCCGCTGAGCCCGCGCGTCCGGAGCCTGTGCTCCGCAACGGGAGAGGCCACAACAGTGAGAGGCCCGCATACCGCA